>NW_011892798.1:5019-6436 GCF_000151845.1 Pteropus vampyrus
AAACCCCCAGAGGGCTCTCACTGGCTGACCCTGTGACGCAGGGACAAACGTCTCCAAAGCGTGAGAACAGAACGTTTCTCTGCTGTGATGCTTAATTTTGCACGTCAACTTGGCTGGGTCATGGTATCTAGATATTTGATCAAACGTTATTCTAGATCTTTCTGTGAAGGTATTTTTTTTTTTAAGAGCTTAACATTGAGATCAGTGGATTATGAATAAAGCAGATTACTCTTTGTAATGTGGGTGGGCCTCATCTAATCAGTCGAGGGCCTTCATTGGAAAAAAGACTGACCTCCCCTGAGGAAGAGGGAATTTCTCCAGCAGATAGCCTTCAGGCTGGAGATGTGACATCAGCTTCTCCCTGGGTCCTCCTACCAGCCTATGCTGCAGAATTTGGACTTGCCCACCTCCACAATAGCATGAGCCAATTTCTTAAAATAATTCTCACCCAGCATCTAGAGTTATACATCCTGTCGGTTCTGTTTCTCTGGAGAACCCTAATACATGTGCCCAGGAATGGTCCTTCTCTCCCCTTAACTGACTTGTACTGTAGCATCAAGGGGTCAGCTGGGCAGGGGTCATAGGCTCCTTTCCTAGGTGAAACCCGTAGGCTCAGAGAGGTGGAAACATTGCCCAAGGTCACACAGCTAGTAAGTTGTCTGGCTAGGTTCTAATTCCACACTACCTGATTCTAAAGTCTGTGCTTTATTTATTATTGTTTTTAAAATGTTTGATTTTGAAAGAATTTGAAACATTGATATGGCCCTCATGTCATATATACATGTTATCAGTATTATGATTATTGAGCCATTTGAGTGCATTTACTGATACCATGCCCCTTTACTTTTACAAAAAAATACTTTTTTTTAGAGCAGTTTCAGGTTCACAGCTAAATTGGGCAGCAGGCCCAGAGATTTCCTATATGTCCCCTGCTCCCACACCGCAAGCCTCCCCCACTGTCAACGTCCCCCACCCAAGTGGGACATTTGTTACAATCGATGAACCTACATTGATGCATCGTAATCGCCCAGACCTTTTTCCTCTGAAAAACTTCCATACATATCCCCTGAGAACAGGGCTGCTGTCTCCTGGTCCTCCCCTCTGGCATGGACCACGTCCTCACCCACCCAGCGGAGGTCACAGCATCTCTGTCCCTCGGCCCTGGGCATCCATTCCTCCACGTGCCACGGGGCTGGGAGCTGAAACGCTCGCTTCTTGGACTCTCACGAGTTCTGACTGTAATTTATTTTAGTATATATATCTTTTCAGTTTATAATTTTATTTTTAAAAATGTTTTTATGTAATAAAAAGTAAAAGTCCTTGACCCACCATTGTGAAGCATCTGTCCCTCACACAGGTCACTCGAGTTAATGGGGAAGACGGAACAGGGGGCCCAAGTCTGAGGGTATACACGAGG
>NW_011892798.1:7356-8110 GCF_000151845.1 Pteropus vampyrus
TTCCTCTGAAAAACTTCCATACATATCCCCTGAGAACAGGGCTGCTGTCTCCTGGTCCTCCCCTCTGGCATGGACCACGTCCTCACCCACCCAGCAGAGGTCACAGCATCTCTGTCCCTCGGCCCTGGGCATCCATTCCTTCACGTGCCACAGGGCTGGGAGCTGAAACGCTCGCTTCTCGGACTCCCGCGCGTTCTGACTGTAATTTATTTTAGTATGTATATCTTTTCAGTTTATAATTTTATTTTTTAAAATGTTTTTATGTAATAAAAAGTAAAAGTCCTTGACCCACCATTGTGAAGCATCTGTCCCTCACACAGGTCACTCGAGTTAATGGGGAAGACGGAACAGGGGGCCCAAGTCTGAGGGTATACACGAGGCAAAAAAACAGACCTTTGTCTCCAGTGGGGGACAGATGGGGTGGGGGAGGACAAGATGGGGTGGGGATGGTCAGGGGCAGAGCAGCCCCCCGCCCCCGTGGGACCCTGGGCCTGCCCGCTGAGGGCTCTCTCATTCCAGGTGCTTGGCAGAGAGGGGGGACTGGAGGGCTGGGACTGGTCCCAGCTGCTGGGCGAAGAGACACAGGCTGCTCTTCCCACCGATCATGGAGGTCTCAGTTCTCTGGCCAGAACCATCTTCAGTTCCCTGGGGGGTGGGAGGGGAGCTGCTGGGAGGGACAAGGTTGAGCTGGTGGGAGGGGAAAGAGGAAACGGCAAAAGCATTAGAACCCACGCAGCTGTCTGTCCATCCAATG
>NW_011892799.1:0-2790 GCF_000151845.1 Pteropus vampyrus
CCAGACTGGCGTCAGCTCCCTTCTGCCTTTCCCAGCAGTCCTGAGGGCGGGGCTCAGCTCATGAGCAGGGCCTTCTGGTTGGTCCTTCCCTGTGGGATCCGCCCACCACCATTAGGGGGACAAAAAGGCCTGAGGGAGAGGTGTTCCAGTAGCTCCCTTCTCTCTGCCCAGGCCACCCGGTCCCCAGATTGGTAGACTCTTACCCGCCGGCTGGGACACGTGAGGGGAGAGGTGGTCAAGGCCTCCTCTTGTCTTTCTAAGAAGTCGGGCCGCGGCCGGGAGGACCTTACGCAGTTGGTGCTTCGTTTGCAGCAGTGCCTTCGAAGGCTCCATTTTTAAAACTTTGTGAATGTTTCTGTGGGATTTTAATGGGAAAGTGGAAGAAGAGCTGTGGGTCCTCGCCCTTGCCACCCACAGTGACCCGAAGACGGCCCGGACAGGCCAACTGTGTCCTACCTCGGGCCCTGTGGCCCGCAGGCTCTGGGCTGGAGCTCAGCAGAGAGCGATGTACTTGCCGGCTCCCTAATCGGAGACCAGGTCCACGTGTCGTTTGTCTTTGAGCCCCTGGCAACTGGCATAGGTCACGGTGTGCAGGTGGCAGACCGACTGACCGGAAGAGACAGTTATGTGGCAGCGGTCACCCACACCACCGTGTCGTGGGCCTAGCCGAGTTACCAAACGTTCGTGTGTCCATCGCAGGGCTCAGCAGCTCGGTGCAGGCGGATGAGTGGAGGGTCCCCTCCAGGGTGGTGGGCGACAACTGGGGCCCGGCTCCGTGTCAGTGTGGAGGGCGGCTGGCGGGAGGGCACGCGCCATATCAGATAGAGACAGTTGCGGCTCAGCTGCAGCCAGTGGGCACAATGACAAAGCTCCCGATGCTTCCGATGGAGGCAGAACTCGATGGCAATGTGAAACATCCTGGTTTTCATATTTAAATTTGTAATACTTTGAGGAATAAACGCAGGGCGGTTGGGTCGTAGGTCTTCATGTTGCTCTCGCCAGCAAACCAACCCAGGGGAGGCGGCCGGGCTACCAGGAACCTCCATTTAAGGGGCAGTGGGAGAAAAAGGATTCCCCAAAACACTTGAGAAGGCGCGATTAAGAAGCTAGAGGAAAGCCATGAACTTGGATCTAAGGCAGGGAAAGCTCGAGGAGTCTGGGCCAGGTCGATGGCTACCTGCTGTGACATATGCTGTAGAGAAGCCAGGTAATTAGAGCGCACGGTGAACCCTCTCTGGACACAGGGAGGGTGCGCGTCACGTTATACAGCCACCTTCGGTCTGTGTAAATCTGGTCCAGACTGCGACTTCGGGCGTCAGTTGGACCGAACTTGTTTTTAAAGTTATTTCATTAAAGCTTTAGTCAAAAAAGAGTCCAAGATCCTATAAATTAATTCGACATTTTGAAAACCATTATTCATGTATCTGTGATATGGTACTGTAAAGAAGTGTTTAAAACAGTTCAAGGAATTTACATGAAACTGTCAAGGAAACTCCTTTTTTTATGTCTTGGCCGTGATAGGATGGGTCTTTGCCTCGTCTATCTGGGGCAGTTATGGCAGTGGGTCCTGTCACAGGAGATTTTGTCTCATTGGAGAGAAGCCACTTAAAGTTGCACTGTTAATTTTCTGTCATGTTATCTACCAAAGAATACTTTCCAAAGTCTCTCAGACATTTGACACTATCATTTCCATCTTCTAAACTTGATCCATGTTTTTCGAGTGACATATGAATTTTAAGTCAAAATTAGACAAAGTATATCCTTGAGTATTACAAAATGTATCCTATACAAGGTATTGGACTAATAGAAGTTTCTTTTAAAAGTTTGTAATGAATTATAAATTAATGTAATGAATTCTTTGTACAAGTTAGAAATTGTCTAGTGAACAAACAATGCGTTTACTAAATTCCATGTACTTCCATGTGCTCAAAACCATGCGGGTCGATTTGTTATATTATGCTAAAGAGGGTGTAATCCACCACACACTGCTCATCCTGTTATCTAGCCGACACGTTTCCATGCCTTTCTCACGTTTTGCCTCTGCCTGGAATGTTCCGTCCATGTCCAATCTCTTTTTCTTCTGGTCTTCCTCACGAACGCCTACTTATGCTTCAGGGGCAGCTCCAGACGTCAGCCTTCTGTGGCTGTCCTTCACACTGCCTGGCATTTTTCCCATAACCCCTTGTGGGCATTTAGCACTTTCAAATAATATTTGTGGTGTTCATTTTTCTCTTCCACAAGAATGCCAGCTTCCTAAAGTCTGTCTCATTTAATTACTTCCTTTCTTTTGAACTATAGTTGATAATATTATATTAGTTTCAGATGTACAACGTTGCGATTTGACATTTAAATACCTTACAAAATGATCAGACATTAAGTCTAGTAACCATCTGTTACCATACGAAGTTATTACAATATTATCGACTGCACTACCCGTCTTGTACATTACATCCCTGGGACTTGTTCATCTGATAACCAGAAGTTCGTACCTCTTAATCCCCTTCACCTGTTTCACCCATCACCCACCCCCCACTAGCAGTTTGTTTTGTTTTCTGTATTTCTGAGACTGTTTCTGTTTCTGTTTTGTTTTGTTCGTTCATTTGTTTAGCTCTTTAGAGTCTACGTACAAGTGAAATCATGTGGGTTTTGTCTCTTCTGTTTTGACTTATTTCACTTAGCATAATCCCCGCCCCCAGGCACATCCACGCTGTTGCACATAGCAAGATTTCATGCTTTTTTGTGGCAGAGTAATATTCCATTGTGCGCATGTACCACATCTTCTTCATCCAG
>NW_011892799.1:4691-9682 GCF_000151845.1 Pteropus vampyrus
TCTGTTGCTCAGCATTTGATCGTCTCCATTTCGTCTTAGTTTTTGTCATTATAAAGAACACTGTCATGAACATCCTTATGGCCGAATTGATAAGTGGATCCATGATTACGTTCTTAGAACACGTTCCTAGCAATGGGTCAGAGAATACTCACATTTTTGAAGGAATTTGAAATGAATTTCAAGCTTGCTCTTCAGAAAGCCTGTGCTAATGTAAAGATGTTTTGTTTCCTGTTCAGGACAGACCATCATTTGTTACAGAAAAGTATTGCGTCCCCTTCTTCCTTTTAATATTGGCAAGTTTCTTAGTAACTTAGGGCTTCCTGTGAAATGTGCGCTCGATATTCTTTTACCCTTTTCACCGTTATTGCAGAGTAATGTATTAATACGCTCATGACGAAAACATCGCCCCTTTGACCGCAGATCCCGCCTCCCCTCACATCAGAGACCTCGGTTAAGCCCCAGCCACGAAGAAGAACCGCAGTGGGGCTTCACCTTCCGTCGCCAGAAGCCCGTCCTCCCTCCCAGTCCGTGACCCGCGTCCCAGGTGGAGCTCGCCGCTCCGTGACGGGTCACTGTCCGTTAGCGCTTCAGTGGGAGCGCAGTGAACCTCCACGCTGCACAGAAACGCGCACTGTGTTCTTTTTGATGGAATCTAGAATTTACTGAATTAATTCCCAAGGCCATGAAATGAGATTCCTGTGAGTTCTAGTCTTCGTGCGAGGAAGCATTCTCTTTGTGAAAGATGCCACAGGGTTCATAGTGTTATTTATTTTTCTTTCATATACTTTTTGTACCTTCATCCAAAACCAACAAGAGACAGAGTTGAAATAATGACATCTTACTACTTATTTGAACATAGAATTCCTTGTGAGTTGCCATTTTACTTAAAATTTTTAAATCACGTATTGTGCTAAATATCATCCCTGTGCCAAAGGAAAAGAAAAGAAAGTTCTTTTCCGAGCAGGGAGTGTTGTATCTTATCATACTCGGTGTGAAATCGGGTGGAGATGTGTCACCGAGGACAGCGCATCCCAGACTGAATTCGGAGCGCTCGCATCCTGTGACCCGTTCCCCGGGGTCCGTGCAGTGGGGGTTTGGTTTCGTTTTTCCTTTTTAGCAAGAACTCGAAGACTCACACTGCAAATAAGGGGAAAATGAACGTTGCTTCAGTCGGCCCCCCGCAGCAGCACCGGCGCTCCTGCCGCGAGTGGCTGTGTGACCACAGTGACAGCAGAGCTCCTCGCTGCTGTCCCCGGCCTGCTGCGAGCCAGCTGATGCTGAACAGCAGTCTGGGTTACGACTTGTTTGTTTACTTGTTTTTAACATAGGCCAGTTCTTTCCTCAGGCCAAACGTAGCCAGAAAGGAAAGATCCTATTTTGGTGTATGTCCCACTAAAACCAAGCAACGCAGCTTCATTGACAGTCTCCTTAAATCTGCACCTAAAATATATATTTAGATAGATTTATTATGCAAAATGTGCATATAGTGTTTTTAGACATCAGCACAGTTAGCACAACGGTAATGATGTTTGTCAAGTCATGTGAACTTTTAGCTTTACGTACATACGTGCACACATATGTCTCAACATATTTGTATACGTGTATGTATCTGTCTACATGCATATGTGTGTGCATAGAGCAGTAACAGATTACGAATGACCTGTCAAAGAGGCCACACACATTTTAGATATTACGTAACGTGTAAATAAATCCTCGATACTTCGGCGCCTGGAATTTTTTGCTTTATATTTTAGTAGTTAGCATTTTCTTCCCTTTTCTAATATGGTCTTCAGATGAATGAATATACTCAAATCAACACATTATGGCGAAAGACAGTGACGGGTAGTGCACCGTTACCAGCGACGAGGTCTGAGCAGTCCTCACGACCCCTTGGCCAAAGCATGTGTCTCACGTCCCTCCGCCTTCAAAACCTCTCCTTGGCTGGTGCTGGATACTCGTTATTCCTTCTCTGATTTTATTGGAATGGTGTTCGTTGGAATACTTCTTTCCCTATCTATCATATATTACTTTGGTTTTTCTTCATCCTTAATACTTGATGGCTAGCTACTAAAAGCGAACTTTCAAAACATGCAGAACAAGTGAGGGAATCTCTTGTGCCGATTACATCCATTTGACAGCTGTGTTCAGAAAACTTTCTTGTAGTCATTAAAACAAAGTAAAATTTGAAATGCTTTGTGGTATTACTAGTACTATTATGGCAACTGATGACTTAAGAAAGAAAGGATTTCTTGTAAGAACTATCATACTCCTTCCATTTCATACTTTGATATTTTTAGGAAATGTTTTACTCTATTAAAGATAAGCCATTTATAATTTTATTTTTTCCGTACAGCTCTGGAGCCTCGCTGAAATGAAAGTGGTAGCCAAATTTAAACCTTGTATTTTCATTCGTTATTGTTATAAGAAGTAAAGGTTAAAATTTTATAAGTGTTGAGTTAACTCAACCAGCTTTTACGAATTTTTTGGCAGAGTAAGAGAAAGAACGACCTAGTTAAGGACTTAAATCATACAAATTAAATGGTTTTTGTTTTACAATCTCTTTTCCTTTTTGTTCTTTTGTATTTTATTTATTGGAACAGTTGTTTGCTAGAAGTAGATGTTTTCAGGAGTTACAACCGGCCAAAAAAAGTACATCTGTGTTTATTATGCAATATTTATTAATATAGGTCATATTACTTTAATATATCAGTACCTGATGGGAATGTGAATTATTTAAAGTGAGCATCTGTGTACTATTTTATGGTATTTGAAATAAAATGAATTTTTAATGTTCATATGTAACACGATCTGCCAAGCTTATCCTGGGCAAAGTTTTCAAATCCAAATGGGGAATCAGCTGCCATTTCTTTATCACTTTATAGATCAGGCCTAAAGCTGGACACAACCTTCAGTGACGCTTTTCTGCTTTAAAATGGAGTAATCGTGTAAACGTTTACACACCCTTACGTTAATCGTTTTCGAATCAGGCAAACTTAGAGCTCGCTTCAGTGCCTCTTCAGACGTTTTTGTGTGGAATTGAAGCTATCCACAGATAAAACGAGAAGCATCGGTTTAGCTGACCTCACTTTCCCCTTAAATTTAGTAGTTTTATATAACAGACAACTTGAAAAGTTTTTCAAAGAAAAGTTTTCGTAAGGGCATTATTTAGACCTAGACATTATGAATCATGTTATCAAGCTTTCAAGAACTCTTAACTGAGAAAAGTAAGTGCTGGTATTCTGGCGTAAGTCAGCCAAGGCTTGGTGGGCTGCAAGTCTCCGATGTTGAGACCTTAACCTCCCTGACTCGTTAGTTGCCACCCCGTTTTCTGGGGGCCGCTAGGTTTTCACTTACCCCTTCTCTCCTCACCTGTAGGCCGACAGAGTCTGAAAGGAAGGCAGAGTGTGCTAATAATAATGTTAGTTTGTGATCCGTCGTTTTTTCTTTTGAAAGTGATTATTTTCATTTTGCCAGATTACATTTTACAGAGCTGTTTTCTGTCGAGATGATTCTGAGCAGTGTTTCTGAGCTGGACTGCCCACAGCACAGGATCTTAACCTTATTCGTGGCTGTGAATCATATTAAGCCATCTATCTAGCTGTCACGCAATTCGCTAATTAGTTCACTTCAGGGGTTAAAGGAAATAAAGACTTTGACATAATCATTGTAGTCTCGGAACAAAGCAGCAGAGTTAAATGCTCTTGCTCAATTGTTTTATTCTTATGTCTGATAAGCCCAGCAAGGGAAGGTAAGCTTGGCTCTCCTTGACGCGTAATCACTTCTCTCACTTTAGATTATGCAGATGCTTAAATAAGTGCCTTAAGAAGTGATAAGGTATATATTGAATTTATACTGACTTTTATTTTTTACTATTTATTTTTACAAAATTTATTATTATTGTTTTTTTGTGTGTGTGTGACATTGGTAAACAAAATCCAGTAAGTTTCAGGTGTATAATTTAACAGTGAGGCACATATATATTGCATTGTGTTCCCCTCCCATAGTTAAATTTCTTCCTGTCACCACATATTTGACCCCTTTTACCCCACCTACCTACCCCCTCTGTAACCACTTGTCTATTGTCCGTGTCCATGAGTCTCTGATTGTCCTGTTCGTTTGTTGCTTTTAGGTTTATATCCCACATATAAGTGAAATTATACTCATTTTTAAAATATTTCTTAGCAAACTAAAACCTGTTCATTGTAGAACATTTGGATAAGATAGAGAAATATCAAAGGAGAACATTTAAAAGTATGCACGATCCTACCATCCAGAGGTATAAATATTTAAGGGATTTCCTTCTGGCCTTTTCTATTCATATATTTTTTTCGCGAAGTTTAATTGTTGCTTTATACCGTGTAACAATAGCTGACATTTTCTGAGCGATTATTTCACAGAAGGCAGCGAAAAGGCAGTGAGCTCCGAGCTTTGCGTGCGTATCTATTTAATGTTTCCAGCAATTTGTGAGACAATTATTTTTCAATGATGATTCTGAGACGTAGAAGCTTAAATGTCAAAAAATTTGACATTTGAGACTTCTAGTCTGGATGAGGTGGCATAGACCTGGTTCCCCCACTTCCTCCTAAGCGCAGCTGTGAACCCCAGAAGTAGAGCACGGCGGTTCCTGAGCCTTTCTCCCCGGCCCGCCTCTGCGGCCCTGTGAGTCTGCGACCTTGCATGGCTGGTGGCTTTATGCAGTCACGTGTGGGCCATACTGTATGTGAATGTACAGTGCATGGGTGCATGTGTTTACATGTGTTTACATGTGTGTGCATGCATATCCTCCCTTTATCTTTACCAGCAATGATCAGTATTAGATAATACAGTTGGGTTTTTTTTTTCCCTTGCTTCTGTCACAGAGTTGAAAAGTTCCGTTAACTATTGGCAGTTGTAGTCACCAAAGACTTGAAGTTCCAAGTGGCATAAACCCGACATGACCTGTTAGGTAGAACCGATTGAAATTGCCAGTATGGTTGGTTGCTAAATTAGAA
>NW_011892800.1:0-958 GCF_000151845.1 Pteropus vampyrus
TGAATTCGGTACAAAGCTCTGCTTAGACGGCCTGTTTGTATTCGTTTCTGATCATCTGACTTGTCACCGGGGTGGGACTTAGAGAACCAGAAACTCAGAGCTTATTTCACAGACTCAACCGCCAACGCCCAGGCCCTTCGAAGCCCTTCTACGAAGGTGACGGGTCTGTGACACAGCCTGCGCCCGCTGAGCTGCTGCCTGCACAAGCGTGCCCATATGGCACGTCGGTCGCTGCAGGTGGCATTCCCATGGCCACCATGGGGAGACACAGGTGGGTCACCTTCAAACGGGCACGGGGGTGCCCTGCCCGGTCCGGTTCCGAGGGCCCGGAAGGCAGTGAGCACACCCACAGTGCCTGCTCCGCTCCTGCCTGGTCACGAGTCACTTCCTCTGAGGCCCAGCTCTGCAGAAACCGCCCCAACTTCACCGAAGCATAAACACCCACTTCTGGAGAACACCACGCTCAGGCCACGTGGCCACGCAGCAGGGGTCAGTCAGTGGGGTCAGTGAGGACCCCTGGCAGGGAGGGCAGGCTCTGCGGAGAAGGTTCGCGTGCAGCCAGGTGCTTGCTCTGCGTGAAGGCGCCTGTCCAGGGAGTGGAGCTGGGCAGAAGGTGGGGACACCCGCGGCTGGGGGTGCTGAGGGGGCGGTGAGGGGAGGAGAGCCGGGTGCCCGGAGGCGGGGCGCAGGGCTCTCCAGGGGCCCCTGTGTGGCTGGGGGGATGGGCGGCCCCCCGGAAGCCTGAGGTTTCTCACTCGGCTCAGAAACCGCAAGGATGCCCCGCACCCCTGCACGCCGGGCCCACCCCGCACTCTTTAGATGGAGGGTCTGGCACATTCGAGTCTTTGGGGAGCCCACACACACCTCACCTCCTGAAGTTTCCGTAAGGGGGACAAAGCACGGGTCAGTGGTTCGTGACTTTCAGTCACTCTGCAGATGTGACTGTGCCAAAGTGCAG
>NW_011892800.1:2220-3944 GCF_000151845.1 Pteropus vampyrus
GGGACCGGGAGGGCCCGCGTCCTGCACCCCAGCTCCAAGTTCTTGCAGAGTTTGTGGCAGCATTAAAAATCAGAAGCTGCATTTCAGGGAAAGCTGTAAACCATCAGGCAGCACCGAGCTGGGACGAGGCCCCGTGGAGGTCTTGCTGTTTGGTGCTTCTCCAGCACGGTGATGAGCCGGTGGGTAAGGTGGGGACAGGGCAGATGGGCGCAGGGACCGGGGCCGAGCAGGAGCTTGCACGCCGCCGTCCGTGGTCCTGCCCGCCACAGGCTGGAGCACGGCCGTTTCTGGGACCGCGGGGAGGCTGCAGAGGGTGGCCCCGGGGACCCTCGCCACCGCCCGCCTCCCGCTGCCTCTCACAGCTTCCTCTCCCTCCACTTCCTGTCCCCTCTGTCTTCCTGCCCTTCTTCCCCATCCTAAACTTCTGACTCCTGGGACCCGTCCACTCAGTCTGACCTCCCACTAAAAGGGACAGCGAGGGTCACAGCTCTGGAAAGTTAGACAGCACCACCCCTGCAGGACACTGCAGACAGCCTCAGGGCCTGGAGAAACACCCGCCCCCAGCTCATCGCTCAGAGGCAGTCGGAGGATGCCCGCCCTCTGAGACGACATGAAGACCGAGCTCTGGACCTCGTTTCACGCAGTCGCCAGGTGTCTATCACCCCGCAGCGGACACACCAGCCAGAGGGACGCCCCGCCCCCGGCCCCCGAGCAGGGCCCAGCCCAGTTCCCTCTCTGCTAAATTTTCAGCATTTTTTAAAAGCGAAACAAACTTAATAAATAGTAATTCTTAAGTGAAGGTTTGTACATAAAAAAGCATGACTGAATGGCAACATTGCATCAATGGATGTACATTTGTAATATTTGTAAAATAAAACCAAGATCTTAAAATATGAGTTTACATATCTGCCTCCAAGTTCTGTAAATTGCACTTCAGTGAGATCTGATAAGTGAATGTTTCTGTTAAGTGAATAAAAATATCAAGTAAAATTGTGCATTCCTGGGGATATTGGCTTTTCTCACCGGGCAGAGTGCTAGGGGTCTCTGGAGAACGCAGTTGTGGGTGTGGAGTCCATGGTGAATATGTCCCCGCAGGGAACAGGCACGCGCCCCTCTAAGGCGCTTCCTTTTCATAAAGATTGTCCGTTAGGGAGTCCTGCCTGGGCTAGCTGGGTGTCACCCTTGGGGTCCTAATATAAATGCGCTTCTGACGGTGTCGCAGGCCCAGGGATGGAAGGCTCACCCCCAGCCTCACTCAGCTGCCCGTGAGCCACGCAGCGCGCGACTCTCCCGCTATCGGTGGGGGACTGGCCCTCGTCCCACCATGTCACCAGTGATGAGGGGACCGGTGAGATCAGAGTGTGCAAGGCTTTGAGAAGCTGAGCACCGCAGGCTTTAAAGCTGTCCTGAGTCCCCCACCCAAGCACACTCCAGCATGAGAGGTACAGGGGTGGCTGACGAGTCCCCTGCAGAATTCGAGGCCAGGTGGGTATTGAGCCATGAGGGACACCTACAACCTCCCTCGGTGTCTGCACCCCGTTGTGCAGAACCCGGCCCCCAATTCGGCTGTCTCATCTGAGAGCGACCTACTCGTCCACACAGAGGCTGAAGTCCCCCACATGTGCCTCACAGGCCAGGATGCGGCTTCACAGTGCTCAGTCTGCACTGTGCCCCACTATCCAGTGACACTCAAGTGAGAGCGTGTGGCCTCCGTGACACACGGG
>NW_011892800.1:4989-6352 GCF_000151845.1 Pteropus vampyrus
CGTTTATACTGCACGTTCCCTGGAACAAAGACCAGATTTTGTGACTCTGACGATCATGATAAATCATAATAAAAACAGGAAGTCCAGAACTTTTGCTTTCCAGATATGGAAACTGAGACCCAGAGGACTGGTTCTTGGTAAACAACTTTTGTCTGATTTGCAGAGAAACGGGGAGATGATGCTGGCCAGTAAATATATTTTCAGAGCGTGGTTCAAGATTGAAGAGTGTAAAACAAGCAGCTCGCTGCAAAGCCCGCAGATATTGACGTGCCACGAACACGGAGCAGCTTGGAGCTCCACCGGGTCATGGGAAGGAATCCTTTCAGGAGTGACTAAAATGCACACCGGCCGAGACAGGCACAATCACGGCCTCTAAACGGCCCCATCTTGACCCCTGGCCCTGTGCATATGCGGCATGATGGGACTGAGGGTGCTGGCCCGCAAACCCGGAGCGGGAAGCGTGACCCCAGTGCCCTCACCACAAAAGCTGAAGGGAACTGAGGGGTGCAGTGCGCACGAGTGTCCAATCACCAAGTGGACACCTTAGACGCACAGCACTCTCGCTTGCCCAGTGCACCTGAATCGCTTTCGGAGAGAAAACAGAACCAAGAGAAAGGGGGCGGGGTAGAGACGTGCAGCCGGGGTTCACGGGCCCCCGTCACGTGCGCGCCCGTGCAGGTGTCCATCATGTATCTGTGACTGTGCACCTGCCTCCGTTGTGTGGGCACCTCCATCACGGGTGTGCGTGTGTGTGCCTGTGTGAGCCTCCATCACGGGTGTGCCCATGTAGGTCTCCCATGTATCTGTGACTGCGCATGTGCCTCCATCGTGTGTGCACGTGTGCGCACGTGTGTGCACGTGTGTGTGCACGTGTGTGTGCACGTGTGTGCACGTGTGTGTGCGTGTGATGGAGGAGGGTGCCGGTACCCGCGGATGGATCAGGAGGGGAGGAGCACTGGGAGGAGCCTGAGGACAAGGTGACCAGCACTGAGGCGGCCCCAGCAGGCTGTGCCTGTGCACGGCACGTGCACCAGCTGAACGTCTTCCTATAGGTCAGGATCAGTGGCATCAAGGCGGCAGACTGTGGGCGATGTCCCTCTGCCCAAGCTGTCCTCCCCCCCAAGGAGAGCACAGAGCACCGCAGCAGCTCCTAGCCAGGCTGCAGTCTGCAGAGGGACCAACGTGCAGGGTAGAAGCGGATACTGCTGTGCGAGGAAGCGTCCTCCGGTGACATCTGAAGACACTGATAATGGCCATGGTGATCCTTGACTATGACTCCACGTGGCCAGGAGGGGACGAAGGATGCTTCCGGGATGTGGCACTTCTGCTTTTAACGTGAAACTGAGTTAGGCAGCACTCCTGA
>NW_011892801.1:0-1735 GCF_000151845.1 Pteropus vampyrus
ATGGGTTGAATTGTGTCCTCCTAAAATTCATATGTTCAAGTCCTAACCGCCAGGGTCTCAGAATACAATCTTACTTGCAAATAAGGTCATTGCATGTATGATTAGTTAAGATGAGGTCATACTGGAATAGAATGGGCCCTAATCCAATACGACAGGTGTCCTTATGAAAAAGGAATTTAGCCACAGACACACACATGGGGAGAACACCATGTGAACATGAAAGCAGGGATCAGGGTGATGCCAAGGAACACCAAAGATTACCAGGAAACAACCAGAATATAGGAGAGAGCACAGAACAGATTGTCCCTCACAATCCTCAGAATGAACCAATTCTACCAACACCTTGACTTCAAATTTCTAGTCTTCAAAACTGTAAGACAATAAGTTTCCATTTAAGCTGCCCAGTTTCTGGTACTTATTATATCAGTTCTAGCAAACTAATACAAATGACTTCATCAAAATCTCTGAAGGGCATTGGGCGTAAGCGGCTTTGGTGGCCACTTCATTAGAGAGGGAACAAAGAAGAATCAGTGTCCCCTCAACTGTGCCATAAACCAGATGGAGCTGTGGTATCTCACAGGCTTCCTTTCATCAGTTGTGGTGCTCCGGGTTGTAACCAAAAGAAACCACACAGCTGCTGGCATGATGGGATGTTTGGGGGACCGAACACAATCCCGGAAGGAGGGCATCAGAGTAGAAAGAAAGTGGGAAAGCTGAGGCTGCCACTTATCTGGGAATATCTGTGAGAACCCCCTTTCCCCACGGGACTCCCATGAACGCATCAGGGGCCATTACGTAGCAGGAGGCACAATTCCCCCACGAACGAGAAAAACAAAAGTCACCGAAACAACCAGTTAAACCCTATCAACATTTTTGTTAAGGAAATGACCCATAACTGAGTTCTCTACTAGGACTGCTCTGCTCTTCTTGGGGAGAGCAGCAAGCCCCCACTCCCTCTATCATTAAGAAAGAGCTGTTAACCGGAATCGTTTTGTGTCTGGAGAACACAGCAGTTTGGCAGGACTGCAAGGAGGCTGGAAGGAAATGGGTTCAGCAAACATTAACCACTTCAGTCAGCTACGCTGACCGCCAGTCAAGCACAGCTTATACGACAATTTCAAGACGAAAAATGGGAAGTAAAATGAGGAAAGGGAGGAAAATAATGTAAAACAAAATTATGATGCCAAAAGTTGAATCAGCCATTCCCAATTTTCTATGTGCCCTAAATAAAATGTGTGTTTAATTACAAAATAGGGCCTTGTTTAATAATGTAAGATCTTGTTCTTTTTACTGAGTCTGTTAGAGCAAGGCCATGCAAAGGGAAGCAATGGGTTGGATTATTAACTTGTCAATGAAAATAAACAATATCAATATAATTTAGGTCCTTCCCAAAATGAGTCTGTGACCAGAGAGTCTCATGAAGAACTGGGGACTATCTGCTACAAAAGGCACAAGCAGAATGGAGATGTTGGTGGTTTAAGAGGAGATATTGCCTACAAATATTACTAAAACTATAACATTTCAGGATATATAAAAATTATATTGTTTTTAAAGAATATTAAAAATATATAATTAATATAACCAACTTAGAAATAAGCTTCATAACAAATGAACAGGACAAACAGAGACTCAGGGACATGGACAATGGACTATTGGTTACCAGAGGGTAGGGGGTGGGGGAGGAGGGGAGAGGTAGGTGGGATTAAGGGGGTCAAATATAGGAGGGTAGGGGGAG
>NW_011892801.1:2350-4799 GCF_000151845.1 Pteropus vampyrus
TTAAGGGTGAACTTTGAAAAGGTCAGATCTTACATTCTGCATGAAAATTCTCTCAAATGCCATTGAAATCTAAAGCACAGAGTCTAGCTATTCCATCAGAGTGGTTCTAAATCAGCTCCTAATCTTTAAATATGAGGAAAAACACTAAACACTAATGTAGAATATTAGGACCTTATACATGATATAAATGAATTTCTTCTCCCTCTTAATTTACCACCAAATAGGAAGCAGAATAGAATTTGTAGCTGACTTTTTATACAGAAAGTGCATTTTTCATTCTCCCTAAACCTAAATCCATATATAAACAGCCCCTGAATAGAACTGTGTAGTGACTATAAATGCAGATAATATCCTAGAGATTTTTTTTTCATTCTTTTCAGAAGGCTTTCTGCAGTGGCTAAAACTATTAACTAAAAATATACAGAGAGAGAATGTTTACAAATTATCTATCCAATAACAAACTTGTATCTGGGATATATAAAGAACCCTTAGAACTCAATATTAAAAAGATAATCAAATTTTTAAATGGACAAAGGATCTGACTAGACACTTCTCCAAAGAAGTTATAAAATGGTCAGAAAGAGCATGAAAACATGCTCAGTCTCATTGGCCATCCAGGAAATGCAAATCAAAACAATGAGATACCACTTTATACCAACTAGGATAGCTATAATAAACAATAACGGGCTGGTTATAGCCAACGGGTTGGTAAGGATGCACAGAAATTGGAACCTGCATACACTGGAGGTCAGAATGTAAAACTGTGCAGTCACTTTGGAAAACAGGCACTTCAAAAGGTTAAACACAGAGTTACCAGGTGACCCGGAAATTCCGCTCCTAGAGAAATGAAACCATAGGTCCACACAAAAATTTGTATACCATTTGTAGCAGCAATACTCATAACAGCCAAAAGTGTAAGCACTCCCAAAGTCCATCAAGTGATGAATAGATAAATAAAACGTATAGCCATACGATGGAATATTATTCAGCCATAAAAAGGAACAAAGCACTGATATATGCTACGATATGAATGAAACTTGGAAAACATTATGCTAAGTGAAAGCAGCCAGTCACAAAAAGCCACATATTGTATGATTCCATTTATATAAAATGCCCAGGATAGGCTAACATATAGAGATAGAAAGTAGATTAGTAGTTGCCTAAGTAGTTGCCAGTAGGGCTGAGGGAGAAGATAAGGGGGGAAAAAATGGGGGTGACTGATGAAGATACAACTTTATTTTGGGAGTGAAAATGTTCAAAAATTGTTCATAGTAATGGTTTCACAACTCTGCGATACACTAAAAATCACTGACTTGTACATATGGGTGAATTGTATAGTATGTGAATTATATCTCAATACATCTAGTATGAAAATGATAGATGATGGATGGATGAACGAATAGATGATAGACAGACAGACAGAGATAGGCAGGCAGACAGACAGACAGAAAGACACACCCAGATTCTAGAGTTGCTTTGGTCTCAGAAAGGGACTAGTGAGACCGGCCGAGCCACTCCTAGGTAATGGAATCTTTCTCTTCCTCTACTTTCATAAATCACCAAGTTAATGATAAATAACTTGTTCAAAACTTCTGTAACTCAACAACTGGAGCCTTCACTAAAGCTGATTCTTATATTTAAAAAGATACAAAAGTAGTCATTATAACAAACATCTATTGATTACTTGTTAAGAGACATACTGCACAGAAACTGTCAACTTCTTTTACCTACCTTTATCCCACTCTTTATATTCAAAAATTTCACCCCACTTACCAACTACAAAATCTTTAGGACCCATTTCTTAAGGAGTTGGCATCCTCTCAATCTCTTTCCAGTCTGGGGGATTTTAAAAACCCCATTCCTATCCCCATGGGAATACAGACAACTTTTTGAGAAAGAAAAGTGTCATTTAGATCTAAAATTAAGTATTTTACGTATTCAGACACTATGCTGTAAATCCATCATCTATGTTAATAAGGAAGCTATGTTTATGATTTAGGACTTTCAACAAAGACCAAGGTTAAGGTCCCAAGTAAGACTAACAAGCACTCTGTTCTATCACACGCAGAGGATTTTCTCTGTTACATCTCCCTGTAAAGAGATTCAGATTCCCCTTATGACAAATTATTTTACCGCAGAACTTATCTTTCCCCTTCTGAAATGTAAACCTCTGTATTTAGGTGGACATCCATATCAAGATTTGTGGATACTGCTATAAGTAGTGATAGCTCAGGGTTTGCTATTTAGTACTCATTTAAGGTGTTACGGAGTTTATTGGTTTATTAAAATATTGTTTATTTATTTATTTGTTCATTTATTTCCTATCTAGTCCTAAACCTCTTTTCTTTTCAATATTATAAAAACCACAACACATCATCTGGTTTTTGAGATGGCTGTTTTAAAACTGTCACTTCTCTACTGAAGCCTTTCACTGCAAGCTCAAATCAAA
>NW_011892801.1:6209-8417 GCF_000151845.1 Pteropus vampyrus
TACCATTTCTTTCCTGGGCTTTTGCATTTCTGTTCAAAGCTCTTCTTTCATAAAAAAAATTGTTTTATTGATTATTTTTAATTTATGCAATATATTGGGTCGAATACTCATCTACTCCAAGGCTACATTTTTCCTATGAGTATTCTTTGTCTAACATTTTTTTCCTGTTTCTTCTTCCTTTTCCCTGTAGTTCACATTGATATGGATTCTTGCTTTTTGATTCATTGTTGAAAGAGATGGGTTTTTCTGGACCAACTACTTGAGGTATATGTTGGAAAGGGAACAATGTCACATTTCAGTGTGGCTGGCATTTTCTCATTACCCAGGGTTTTGTGAGTGGTGATGACTGGCAGCAATGGTTCTTTCTCACAAGAGTAACTTTCTCTTCTCTCCTGATGCCGTGGAGACAGTCCACTTCCTCCATCCAGCCTTTCTTCATGTCTTCTCATTTGGCTCTGCTTCCTCTGATTCTTAAAATAGAGTGCAGAGGCCCCAGCCCCTGCATCCTGTGGCAATGACAGGCTGCGGTTTCGTGCCTCACGGTGCTCCCACTGTCCCTTTGCTGGCTCTTTGAGATCTTCAGTCTCTACATCCTCTCTCCCTACTCTTGTAAATTAATTTTCCCCTTCTTTATTGCCATTGCTTTGCTTTGAGACTTTACAGTTCCACAGTTTCACCAAAACTCAAGTTGGGGAGTTTGTGTTTCTGTTTCTTGAGCTCATTTTTGTTCTTGGATGATTTCTAGAGAAAGCTGGAGGAAATGCCAAATTTATGTGGTAATAGTCACAGCACAAATCTCTTTATACTTTCTTTTAAACCTTGTATTTTCAAGCTCATCTATTTTTTTCCCTTTAAATTTAGTGGAAGAAAATAAAAACCCTTGTACTTTATGCCCTTATCTACCATGGTGTCTCTCTCTTCTCATTCATGGTTTTTATTAAATGCCTACTATGGATGAGGCACTGCACTCAGATCTGGGGTTATAATGTTGACCAAAATGAGCATTGCCCCTGCTCCCTCTGAACTTACAATCTAGGAGAGAGAATGAGGGATTAAATCAGCAATACAAATATTCTACATTTGATCTCCCTACTTTCCAATCTTCCATTCGCTTTTCAGCTCTCTGTAATCAAGCTGAGGCTCAACGATGCTGACATTTGATTCAGGCGAAGTCACCAGAGAAATTTTCATAGACAAATTCAGTGACACTCTTATCAGTCTACATCTCACCTTTCTTCTCCATGGCACAGTTTACCATTCCTCTCATTAAAATGTATCTCTAATTTTTGTGACCTCCCACCTTCCTCATTTGCCCTGGATGTCTCTGTCCACTGTTCCTCCTGCTTCTCATTCAAAGTTGGTGTCCCCCAGGGCTTTGGCCCTGGCTCTCTCCCTTTGTCATTCTGTGTGTCCTCACTAAATGACTTCATGCCATTCTTTCTATCATAAACAACTCTCAAATACAAATCTTTATTCCAGACTTCTCTCTTGAGCACCAGGTTCATATATCAGCCACCTACTGGACATCTATACCCAGATGTCCCTCACTTAATTCCAAATGGATAGATCTAAAACTGAATTGGTACCTTAGTCTGCAAAACTATTAGGTCCATATTCCTCAGACTAGTTTTGTGGCTTTATCATATACTACATCACCTAACGCTAAAGCCAGACATTTGTCCTAACTAAATCTTTGCCACTTTTTATGCCTTTTAACGTATTTTAAATCCGCTCCCTTGCCTCTAAGCCCAACTTTATTGCCCTAGTTGAAGCCTTCACCATCTCAGGCCTGAACTACTGCCATAGGCTCTTAGCTGGTCTTCCCACCCCATTCTCTCATTCACCAATAACATCAGGGCGACCTTCCAAAATGCAAACTGAATCATGATAGACTCCTATCATGAGGCCCTTAAATGTTGCTCTTACCCCTGGAAAAATATAATTAACAAAACCTATTGCGATCTAGCCTCTGCCTATCACCCCAGCTGATATCCTGCTGCTTCTCTCTGTTCCCTGCCCTCTACCTATGCTAAGCTGTACCTAGTACTCATTTTCAAACCGACCATGCTGGTTCAAGCCTTATGCCATCCAATATGATCCTTCCCGAAATATACTCCCTGGAACATTCCTTTTCCTGGAATACACTTAATGCATGTTTCTCCCTACTGAATTCTTGCTAGAATATTCTGCAAGATTCAACTCAAGGGC
>NW_011892802.1:0-604 GCF_000151845.1 Pteropus vampyrus
TCATGGTGGCCGGGACATAGAAACAACTGGAGTGTACTTTAATAGATGATTGGATAAAGAAGACGTAGTACATATATACAATGAAATATTATTCAACCATAGGAAAAGATGAATACTGACATTTACAACAATGTGGATGGATCTTGAGAAAGTTATGCTAAGCAAAATAAGTCAGATAGAAAATGTTGAGAATGATATGCTGTCACTTAGATGTAGGTTATAAATCTTAAAACAACAACAAGACAGAGACTCATGGACGCGGACAACAATTTAGTGGTTACCAGAAGTAAGGGGGTGGGGGAGGTAGAAAAGAGTAAAAGGGATCAAATATATGATGACAGAAAGAAATTTAACTTTGGGTGATGAACACACGATTCAATATACAGATGATGCATTATAGAATTGTACACTCAAAATCTATATAATTTTATTAACCAATGTCACTTAGCCTTTTTTTTCTGGATGCTTTCTTATCCCTCAGTTCCCCAGATAGGGCTCCCCTGATTACATAGTAATTTGAATTTTTTTCCCATTTTAAATTATCTTTAATATTTTGAAAATTATCTTAATTTGGGGACATATTTTTACACTTGATATTACATTT
>NW_011892802.1:3090-5139 GCF_000151845.1 Pteropus vampyrus
GAATGAATGCAAATAAATGAATTTACTAAAGTAAAGTTATATTAAAAAGTTTAAATAAAGTGATTACCTTTTTCTATACCTGATGATAACAACATCAACAAAAAATACTCTCTTTTGAACATCGTACCTATGTGTTCATATGTGTGGTGTGTGTTTGTTTCATTTTAATATTGTCATCTGATTTTCTCTTTTGATCATTGATAGACTTATTTGTTCTAATTTGGATTTGTGCCACTGTGGAACAAGGATAGATAACAGTAATGATGCTTTACAAACTCTTTGTTGTTACTTAAATAGTTAATGTAAATTTTGATTAGTTTAACACCCTTAGAGTTTTTAAGCAGTGAAAGTATCAGTGCAAACGATATTTCCTTACATGTGAGCATGAGAAAGTAAGCAGATCTCTATCAAATAATTTCCTTACTAATTTTTATCCTTTTCAACCCTTACTTCTTCCTCAATTCAAAATATTTGATACTACAAGGAATCTTTTGTCTTTCCACATCAGATACTATGGGGAGTTTCTAAGCAAAGTTGACATAATTTCTTCTCTAAAATTTTATTTTGCAAATGTTGACTAACAATGAACATGTATCTCTTTTGTAACAAGAATAACAAATGTTATTTAAAATCTGTGTTTTGCAAATTGTAGACAGCTACACTATCACCCTTTTGGCTTTTGTTATACTCAGCTATGTCATCCTCTACTCAAAAGTACAGCTTTTCTCTCCAAACTCTAAGTGCAAGTTGAAAGATAACTGACTTGATACTTTGTACTCCCTTAATTAAAGGATTTACATAGTTAAATGCAGTTCTGAAAAAGGGAGAATAAAAAATTCACTGTGTTTAAACTTTAAGAATATTGCGAGTCTTTATTTTTCACTTACTAACACATCCAGGAAGGAGAATATTAGTGTTGGTTCCACATATGATTTTTAAATAGATGATATGTATTAAAAATAACCATTCAATTATATCATCCACAGTGAGTTCCATGAAGAACCCTAGCTGTTTGTTTAACTAAGTTTGAAGCAGTTCTGATAAAAGTTTTCTAACCAAATAGCTGGAATTTTATTTTTTTTTACTTTTTTTAGATGACTTTCCCACCAAGTTCATCTCATTCTAGTAATAGAAGTAGGATGATATGTTTTTTTTTTTTGAGCAATTTTAAAATTCTTAAAATTGTAAATTTCAGTAAAGATAAAATGTGACCATTTTAATTTTATCACTCAATTTTATCCTTTCTTTTCACAAATTCCTTGATAGCAATAAGATATAATATTTTTACAAGAAATAAACTCCATTATAATGACTCCAAAAAACATTGTTCCTAAAAACAAAGACTTACATTTGAAATAGAAACACTTATGTAAAAAAGACATTTGAAAAATGATCCAGAAATATGTAAAATCTCCCCAGAAAAACCTATTCAGAATCAAAGCAGTCATTGAATCTTCCCTGCCCAGATGTTGCAGTTTGAACAGATTGAAACTCAGAGAAATTCTTTTGAACAAGACAAACTAGATTAATTTACAGTTTTCATAAAACAACATATACTCTAATATTCAGATATT
This sequence comes from Pteropus vampyrus, assembly GCF_000151845.1. Taxonomy (NCBI): domain Eukaryota; kingdom Metazoa; phylum Chordata; class Mammalia; order Chiroptera; family Pteropodidae; genus Pteropus; species Pteropus vampyrus. Next base: position 4,665 of record NW_011892802.1, read on the forward strand.
TTGAATTATTAGATGTTGCTCAAACATCTCTATATTTAACCAAAATTTTGGTATTCACAGGATGATATAATGACAAAAATTCTGGACCAAGAGCTAGAAAATCTGGATTCAGCAATCAAATGATATAAACATGGAAACATGGAACTCAATTTCTACTGTTTATTAAAAATCTGTCTTTTCTAAGCTTTTGTTAAATTCTGTATTTACATATTATTCACATAAGTATAGCCAGAGGAATGAACAGAAATTCTAAATGTACATTAGTTTCAGCGAGCTCTTGCTTTTGCTCATGAATACTTATCAGCATAGAACCAACTCTTATCACTTATTATTCTTTGTACAAAACATGAACAAGAACCAGTACACCAATTAAAGACTCTAAAAAACTATACTAGTTTTTATTTCTAATTCTCGTTACTTTTAGGATTGAAGCTGGTGATAGCAAATGTAGTAAATAAAACATTTGCCATGACCA
>NW_011892802.1:6924-9250 GCF_000151845.1 Pteropus vampyrus
TACTATTTGTTTTAATGTCAATTATCATTCCTCAGAGTTTCTTAAACAAAATTTAAGACTCATGTTAATTTCAATTTTCTCCTGCTTGACCTGCAATATTCACTTTTGACTATTTTCAGATTCCATTCAGGTGGCCACTTGCTTTTTAACATCTGTAATATTTTTTTCTAATTTATTTATTTCTTTTTTGGCAGCATAATATATTTGAACCTAGGATGAAATATATGAATAATTTGTTAACAAATTAGAGATCTTGAGTACACTTTTATTTATTTTGCAATACACATTTATTGATTTATAGGCACTAAACAGGAAAGTTCATATAAAATAATTTTTCACCTCCTATACCTTTATAAGGCAAATTCATCCTAAAATATTATTAATATTATTGTCTAATTATTGTCTAACTCCATTTTTGATATTTGACAGCCAATAGCTTTCAAGCCCTGCAGTTTTTCTCCTTTGCTATGGTCTAAAAATTAGTGTCCCCTCAAAATTCATGTTGAAATTCTTAATCCCAAAGAGAGTGGTATTAGAAGGTGAGGCCTTTTGGAGATGCTTACGTCACGAGGGTAGAGCCCTCATAGATGCGATTAGTGTTCTTATAAAAAAGACCTCGCCAAGCTCCCTAGCCCCAGCAAGAAAGTGCTGGCAATGAACAAGGAAATGGTCCCTTACCTGACAATGATGGCACCCTGATCTCAGACTTCCAGCCTCCAGAAGAGTGAAATAAATTTCTATTGTTTATATGCCACCCAATCTGTGGTACTTTGTTATAGTAACTCTAACCGATTAAGATACCCTTTCTTCCTCACATCTGGGCAAGCTGATAAGAAAGCCATGGGTTTCCTTCTTTGGCTCTGAAGGGAAATTCACACCTCACAAAACTTGTCTTGCTAGTGGTAACTACCCTAGATGTACTCTTTAGCCCCACTCAAACAGGACTTATTTGTGCCTGCACCAGTTTTCTCAGGCTTCCTTGAATGAGTGATAAACTTTGTTTTAAATTCTCCTGGTGTGTAGGAGATCATCAGGCTCAACATTTAATGTATTAATTAAGAAGAGATCTATCTCACCTTCATGGGGTGACAAAATAAATGTTTAAATATCTGTGCTTACATCTCAGTGCTGTGCTAATTACAAAAGTAGAAAGTATCAAATATCTGGAAAAATAGAAACAGTTCTTGTTCCTTTAGCAGTGTCACTTTGCACAAGAAGTAGTCTGAATTCATTAAAAACAGATTTCTTATTGGCCCATTTTTCTATAATTTCTGCATTGTAGATAGAAATTTTAAAGGATGGCAACATATAAATGTTTAATGTGAACTTTTGTAGTAAACCAAAGAAAGCATGTAACAATGATAGTATTTTACTAAATGAAACAACGCAACTTTTAGATTTATAATAGTAACCTATGAAAGAATTTCTTATTCTATCACCTGTTCTCTGTGTTTCAGAAAAATAAGACCCCCCCAAAATTCAAATAAATCTATAACTGAATTCCATAGGAGTTCAAATAATTGGTAAAGTCACATTAAAAAAAATCACTGAGATTTTCAACAAGTTATAAACAAAGAGAATTTAATGTATTAGATATCTAAATGTCTTAGAATTTCTAAATTTTGGACATGTAATAATATATAATTTTATTTGAGAATATTTATTAAACTAGGATCTGTAAATTAATATTACTTCTTATTTTTATTATGTTTAGATCTATAAATCTGTGCAAGTCACATAAATCTTTTATGCATTATTTTTCTTCATTTAAAATGTATTAATGCTTATGACAAATTTATATTAAGAATGAATTAAGATAATATAGTAGTTTCCTTATTACTTGTCATGTAAAGATCTAGAAGATTAATTCTTTTAACCCATTTCCCCACTTCCATATTGACTTAGAAGATTCTGCTGTCTTTTTGAATAAACTTTTAAAACAGATTTTGATCTACTATATTTTTTATTTAAAGTTATATCAGGGATATTGACTTGTATAGCATTTATTTTTACATATTCTATCATTATAATGATTCAAAAGCATTTAAAATCTAATGCTCAGATTGGTGCATGGTGTAATTCTGTGATGGGATTGTGACTCATTAACTCTGAGAAGATATGTGAAAAAAGTGTTTATCGATTCTACATCTATATTTATACATGTAAAGAAAATATAGTTATAAAATGCACGCCAACCAATCACATGTTTTTAGCAAAGGAAGAACAAAAAATAGAGTCACTACAGTAAATGTTATACGTTTTTGTATTTTTTTAATGTTAATCTGCATTCAATCTAACTGTTTTCTTATCAAATATTATTTTCCAA
>NW_011892803.1:0-1621 GCF_000151845.1 Pteropus vampyrus
GACAGGGTAGCGTGGGTAGGTTGCGGTCCCTTCGGCCTGGAGACTGAGGGCAGTGGGCACAGGCCTGTGGGGCCACGGTTTGGCCATCACATCGTGCCCATTATCCCAGCTGGCGAGGACACGTAGCGAGGCGCTCAGGGTCCAGCTGGCGAGGACTCTGGGTAGGGCCTGGTCTGGGCGGCTCGGAGTGGTATGAGCGACCTCTGGAGGCCGGGGCCAGGCGGGGCCTGTGAGCCCGGGAAAGGCGTCCTGGTCACTCGGGGCTGCCATCTCACACAAATCGGGCAGCAAACCCGGGGGATTCCTAACAGCAACCTCTGTCCTTTGTCATCTTATAGAAGGTGGCCTTAGGCTCGGTGGCACTGCCATCGCCAGCCCCATTTTAAAGCTAGAAACCCAGGGCTGGGGAGTTCCTGTGCCTGCCCCTGCTACCTTAGCCTCCAGGAACCGGGACGCTCGTGCTCCGGGGACATGGCCTGGTCCCTTCGTGTCGGTTCTGGGGGCTCACCTGCCCCACTGACAGTACCTCTGTCCAGGCTTCGATCATGGCAGCCAAGGCTGGGGCCAACCTTTTATTTTCCAGGGACGTCCATTGCACAAAGTCCTTCTTGGCCATCAGGAATAGTGGCCAGGGCCCCACGGTTGTGCAGCCACCTGCCCCCACCTTGTCCAGCTGGCAGCTCGCCAGATGGGATGACGTCATTTGAGAGCGCCAGCTCTTCGTCATCCTGGATCCAGCTGTAGGACTGGTCAGAGCGCTCGTGGCCGTCCAGGCCATGGCTGTCTGCCTGAGGGAGCCCTGGGCTGGAGGAACCCCAGGCAGGCGTGCACCTCATTCACCTCCGTGTGCCCAGGGCTGAGCGCAGGGCACAGTGCTCAGGGGTCACCGATTTAGTGCTTGTTGACTGAATGACAGGAAGATGCCGGCGTCCTGAGCTCTGCTGCTTCACAGACACTCGCCTCGACATCTTTGCAGAGTCACAGCGTGGCCAAGGGCTCAGCCCTCCGGGCTCGCCGCGTCAGCGAGTTCTGGACCCCCAGGAAAGGCGGGTCTGCCTGGCTGACTGTCCAGCCACAAGCAGGACAGTCAGCCAGAGAAGCCGGTCCAGCTCAGTTGCTGGTTAGTCCACGTACATCAGGAGAGTGAGGGCTCGGCCAGCAAGGGGGCTCCAGACAGCCAGGACGCCAGGAAGGGCAGTTAGAGTGAGCTCATGTGACGGATGGGGACCCTCGGGGCCATTGATGTCCCACCGAGGACGTCACTGCCCCCTCACACTTGGGGTTTTAGGGGGCCTGCCTGCTTAGGGTGCGCGTCCACACTCATTCTTTAAAGAGCCTCACTTCCGAGGCCACCAGGAACCCCCCCCGCACCAGACCACGGGCAGAGCCTACTCTTCGGTGCGTCCTGAGCTCGCGGCTCAGACTCTGTCTCTACAGCGCTAGCCCCCTCCTCATGTGGGGTGTGTCCCGTGCGAAGTGGGGGCCTGGCCGCCTGTGCCTAGGACTGTGAGGGGTTGGGGGGCCGAGGGCAGCTTCCTGCGCGGGGCTTCCTGCCTGCCGACTGCAGGGGTGAGTGAGTGGCTCTGGCGCCTGTGGCCTCCTGGGTGGCTCGCTGTTTCCG
>NW_011892803.1:5876-6224 GCF_000151845.1 Pteropus vampyrus
TGGCCCGTCACCCCTCGTCGGTTCAGTCACACCTGTCCCCTCGCCTCTCCCAGCCCCCTGGGGACAGGTTCAGCGCCACCCCGCCCCCCTGCCACAGCAGGCAGCCCCGTGGTCTGTGCAGATGTGTGGCCTGGGGCCAGCCCAGTGACCACAGGCCCGGTGGGGTCTTCAGGGGACTCAGCCGGTTCAGCTGTGTGTGTGTGGGCGGGGGGGGGGGGCGGAGAGGGAGGAGTCTCCGAAGTGCTTTTCTCAAGTGAATGAATGAAGGAGTGAATGACTGGACAGTGCACGGGCCCTGCCGTGCCTCGGTCTGCAGTCACCATGTCGACAGCGGCTCAGCTGAGCTCA
>NW_011892803.1:6274-6762 GCF_000151845.1 Pteropus vampyrus
TGGTCCCCGAGGGCTCGGAAGGGGTGGGGGAGCAGGTAGGGGGTGGGGGCAGAAGCCTCGGGCTGCGGACAGAGGTCCTTGGGACCCTGAGCAGGGGTGACGTCTGGCTTGGGGGCCACCCAGGGTAGAGCGCAGTGAACACCTGGCCCCCAAGGGACTGCCTGCTGCTCGGCCCTAAGGGGGAGCGTTCCCGGGAAGGCAGGACCCTTGGGTCACCTCTTGTAGAGGCTCCACATTCTTTATTTAAGCAAAATCAGGGCTAGAACCCCGACACGTAAGATGGATGGAGCAGCCGAGGTGGGGGCTCCTGCTGCACCCTCACGCTGGGGGCCTGGGCCGCAGGCCGGGGGAAGCCGCGAGCACCCTGGGACCCGCCGCCAGGCAGCCCCTCGCGGTGGGGGTGTCTTGCCTGCACTGACCCTGCTGGGCCCCAGACCACCTGCTCCCTTGCCCTCCAGGATCCCTCAGAGTCTGGGGGGGCCCTGGGC
>NW_011892804.1:0-2068 GCF_000151845.1 Pteropus vampyrus
CTTTGAGGAAAAGAACTCAGCTTACTGACATTTAAAAAGTCTGTGTTTGAGAATTAAGTTTGAAACGATAAAATGGTATGCTTTCTCAGATTTATTATTTTTTAATTGCACCAAATCACATCTTCCAATGAGGTTTTACAAACCCAGTTTACTGTATCTTACCTACTTGGGGCTTTTTTAAAACCACCTCTGCTCTGCCCTCTCTCTGCTCCTCACACGTGAGATCTCTTCTGTAGATTTCGATACAAGTTTGGATTATTTTTCCCCAATTAATTTGACATAGAGTACAGCTGTGTATTTTAAAATATTCCCCCGTGTTGCAGGCAAGGAAAGCGGCTACCGAATTAACGCCCTTGAACGAGTTTGTGTCCTTCTCCAAGGCCAGGTTTATTGAGTGGAACCTTCTCAGATAAACCGATCAGGTACCCACCCAGGTTCACACACAACACGCAGAGCGGGGAAGCACAGAGGCTCACGTGACAGAGCGAAGGGATGAAAGTCCTTAGGGACGCCAAGGCGAGCTGAGTTGACTGGCAGCGCAGAGAGCTGTGTGTCGGTCCCAAGCCTGTGGCTGCGACGGGCAGAAGGTCAGAGCCTTGGGCTCTCGGCACCGTCCATGATGCTGTCGGGTCAGGCTTGAGCATCGTCTGTCTCAGGTGTTCAGTGTACATGCACCTTACAAGGTGGGAGCCTCATGCTTATCGGCCCCTGCAGGTGGACGCTTATCCAGCCAGAGCAGTTGTGGCTGACAGTTCTGTGGTTTTGGGTCTTCAGGTTATACCCTAAGGGCATTCCCTTATGTGCGAGTTGACTACTGTCATGGCTTCATGGAATCCATTTTGTAAAGTCCAAAACGTCTCCATTTCTTTACGCTCTATCCACCCAGAACAGTAATTGGGATTATGCAGGAGAAATAAAGATATGGTCCAGTAAGAGTCTAATTAAAAGGCAACTTTGACATAAATATACAGTAATGTTCGATGGGAGAAAAGAAGTTCAATATCGGAATAGACCAAAAATAAAAACAGATGGTTTGCTTGTGGAGAAATAGTCAAACGTGATACTGCGTTCAGCTTGTCTTGAGCATCCTCTGCTGGTTCCTTCCAGGTCACAGTAGTTGCCTTGGAATATATTTTCCTTGCCCAGAACATTCTTCTCCTTCTGCAGGTTACCTTCACACTTTTCTAGACTGATCTCAGCCATTGCTGTTCCCTGGAAAGTGTCCCCAGACCTCCAGACTATATTTGATGTCTTTTTTCTCCGTGACCCTAGCATCCTCAGGCTAGCCTCCTTATCACACTCAAGCACCCTACTTTACTTATTTGTGAGCTCCTTCCCTATAAAATGACGTCCTTCATTTCTTGAACCCCTAGCACCATAAAAGTTTGTTGAATGAATGGTGCTTTGATCTGTCAATCTTTTCTACTCGATACAATTTGTGACTTATAGGATGCATTTAAAAAACTGACACGCATCTATTTATAGCCTTCGTTTATCTTGCCCAATGCGAATATTCATGCATTTAGTTGCAGAAATATAAATGCACTCAATAATTAGGTGCTGTGCTGGACTCTACTGTTGACTTATGTAATAAGTGGTATATGCATCGTTTACCTTTGGAAAATCAGAAGAAAAAGGAGGACTTCTGGTATACATGTGACCGTAAGCGTTTCAGAAAGAGGCTGGCGGATCTCTTCGTTTACATGAGGCTCCCTGGTCTAGTACCTACTCTTGGTGAGCGGGCCGTTTGCATTAGCTGAGGTTGCTTGTGCCGGCTGCTGTAATGAAGACTGAGAGACAACCACATCCATTATATGATGCCTAATATTCCTTGAAGGTGGACCACACGAAATTGCAGTGAGTTGGAAGCGCAGGAGTTTCAGTTCAGTCACCTTTTCTGATGATTTCCTTGATAATCACACAGGAGTGGAATTGGAAATATAGGAAGGTGATAGGTGACAGATCGTTTACGTTAAGAAGGCAACCTAGAGAAAGAAAGGAGTATATAAATGACCATCTATTTCTCAGACATTTTGTGAGCGTGGACAAATATTGATTTAGGAGAACA
>NW_011892804.1:3558-5598 GCF_000151845.1 Pteropus vampyrus
TTTGTGTCTGTCAAGCCTGGAGATGTAGAATTTGGAACATGTGGATGTGTTGCCATATATATTTACTAAAGTTGCTATGGCAGACATTTCAGCCGTCCCACCAACAAGGGTGGGTGGGTGGGAGTTTCTTTCTCAAAGACCTCGGCCCTGAGACACCATTGGGTAGAGTTTTGGTTAAATAAGCAGGGACTAATTAAGTAGGTGTCTGACAGCTAGAAGCTCCCACCCATTCCGGGAACTTAAACACAAAAACACAAACTGCAGCGACCCCAGCAGCAGTGGCAGCATTGATGTGGGCCCCGCCCTGCCATTCTTACCTGTTACAGCCCAACAGACCGGAAGAGGGTCCAGATCTAAGAGGACCGATTCGGAATGTTAGTTCTGCAGGTTTCTTTACCCTTTGTAAACCTTGATTTCCTAATCTGTAAAATAGGGATATAATAGGATTAACAGGGGTAGTCACAGGATGAGGGGGAGGTGACCTGTTGCACCTTACTTAGAGCCTGGTACGTACACATCCATCAATTTTATTCCGTCTGACAAGTATATATTGAGATTCCGTAGAGGAGCTGTTCATTCTTCCACATTTGTCACCTGATTCCTTTCACTGGTTCCTGTCACTGTGCTTTTAATACCCAGTGTCACCCAAACAGACATCATTAATGTTATGAAAAGCACAATTTTTTTTCATTACACTTTATCTCAGGTTGCACACGACTGAGTGTGGGTATTTCAGGCACATGGACTCTTAACAGAATTAGCTTAACTGAGGTTCCAGTTGTGAATCTGTCCCCTCCCCACCTCCCTCTACCTCCCCCAGGGCAGGCTGGGGCAGGACAGGTACTTTTCTCCCCTCTCCTCCCCTCTCCTGGGATCTAAGTGCTGACTGTATAATAGAATGAGTCGGTGGGCTTTCTAAAAATACTCCTGGGTCCCACCTCAGCTATGAAACTGATCCGAGCCTGGATATCAGCATGGACTAAAAGTTCCAGACATTGAGAGCCACTGCTCTGTCTAAAGCAGAGCTCTATTGGAGTCTTCGTTGGATGGAGGACATCTACTTGGGCCCAGATCTGCCATTCTCAATCAGCTGAACGCCACTTCCAACTGAACGCAGTAGAATTCTGATTCAGCTGGCGCTTGTCACTTGCTCAGTCGTCATTGTGGAATACATGCATGGCTGTTACCTTGCTTTGGACACGCCAGCAGTGTACTTAACAATTTGGCACATGGCCTTCGATTGGCATCGCCATATTTAATCATCACGCAGCCCACATAGCGCTTGTCTGGTTATGCTCACCACGAGGGCTGGCCTGCCCACACCACATCCTGAGCCAGCACCAAACCCTTGTATTGTTTATCGCCTTGATGTTGAGCCACTTCAAAAATGGGAACAAATTGGAGCAGATTAGAGTTTAAGCTTCTGCTTCTGTGTCTCTGTTTGCTGTCCGTGATCTACAGTTGTCCCCTTGTATTTATGTGCACTGTCTGGCTCTGCTGCCTCTCACTGCCATGGAGACGTATTCTGTCTGATCCAACTGGCCTCTTGGCCTCGGTACTGGCGCCACGTTCTTCATCCTGGGAGCAGGAACCACGTTCTGCTGGCTCAGCACGTTGCCCAACTTCTTCCTTGCATCGCTTAGATCCTTAACACCCCACATAAAACCTCAGTCACCATTTCCTGTAATGTGGAGCACACCATCAGTAATTTGGGGGCAAATGGTTTTGGTAACTGATCTGTCAACTTGTCAAGTTTCATCAATTAGCATTTATTCAGCTCTTGTCAAACTTTAGACCAGGGATCCTCAATCCCTGGGTCGTGGACTGGTACTGGTACGTGGCCTGTTAGGAACCGGGCCGCACAGCAGGAGGTGAGTGGCAGATGAGCCAGCGAAGCTTCCTCTGTATTTGCAACTGCTCCCCAGCACTAGCGTCACCGCCTCAGCTCCACCTCAAGTCATCAGGCAGTAGATTCTCATAGGCACACCGGTCCTTGGTGCTAAAAGGGTTGGGGACCGCTGCTTTAGACAGTTTCCCAAA
>NW_011892804.1:8263-8602 GCF_000151845.1 Pteropus vampyrus
CAACATGAATGATTTTTGTCATATTCAACTGCCAAGTTTTGAAGTCATTCTTTGTGCAACAGTAGATATCCAGAACAATAAGAGTCTCCTTTTTCTATTCATTTCTGTAGCTGCCCTTAGAGACACTGCCAAGACTAGGCAATGGCTCCAACCAACGCCAGAGCCTCTCAGACGGGGGAGGGTCCTGCTGGAATCTGCCAACCCCTGTATGGCTTGGATGTGTCTATCCGGTTCTTTTCTCTGGCAAGTGTCGTATCCAAGTGCTTTCTGTACCTTCCCTTAGCTCCGCCATCCACATTGTTGTCCGCTCTCATTCAGAGCCCACTGATCAGCCAAGCA
>NW_011892805.1:0-359 GCF_000151845.1 Pteropus vampyrus
AGACCTCACATCAGATTCCTCTTAGGAACCCAACAACATATGGATGGCCCAACGCCCCATGGCCCACCTCAGATATGTGAATCCTTCCTCTGTATGTGCTGGCATCTTGCTAGGCCTCGGTATGCTCACAGGCAGACACACAGATGGCAGCAGCTCCCATGGGCAGAGACAAGCCTGCGCCCCTGCTGACATCCGCCCTGAGCACTGCATACGAGCACTCGGCAGCAGACCTCGGGCTTCGGCGGCTTCAGTGTGGCACCGTTTCCTCTCGACAGCCTTGCTGCTTGCTCAGCAAGAAAGTCCCCTTTCTGCCTCTGCACCCTGAGGTGTCCTGCCATGCCACACGCGTTCTTTGTTTA
>NW_011892805.1:2384-4816 GCF_000151845.1 Pteropus vampyrus
GAACTCCCAAAAGTGCAGGGTCCCAACCTTTCTTTGGAGGTTCCACAGAATGCACTGCTGCGAACTCTGCCCGTGCCTGCTTCCTGAGACTGACTGACACTGTTTCCCTCCGTGTCCCAGATGGCTACACGGTCGACGACATCGTGTTGTACTGGGAAGGCCATGAGAACGCCATCCAGGGGACCGAGGACCTACATATCCCTCAGTTCAGCTTCCTGGGGAAGACGATGTCTAACAAGCAGGTGCTTTTCTACACAGGTGGGTCTCACCATTTCTTTGCCCCCTGTCTCTTATCTCCTTTGTTACCCTGGTAACGTCCTGGGGATGCCTCCTTGCCTATTTCTTTCTGGTTCTGGAACCTTCCAAAACCTCCTTTATAAAGTCCCAAGGGCTCACTCTCTGCAAGTTAAGAAACGCGTGGAAGCACGTGGTCAGCACTGACTCCGCCAGCGCAAAGAGTCCGTCCTCTTGATAAAAACGGTGTCCTCTCGGGCCAGCCCCTCACCCTCCATCGATGCGTAGCTTTGAAACATCTCATGTCTGTCCCTTTTCAAAACTTCAGTTGACATAGAGGAAGGAAGGAGAGAGCAGACTTGCTGTGCCATACAGGCCTCCTGACAGATGCCATTGTCACTGGCCTTAAGGCAGCAAATGGGGTTAGGTCTGCAGACTGCCCAGGCTCTGGAGTAGCAGAGGCTGAACGGCCCATCGGTTTCTGCTCCTCCGTCCTGTACTTCACACCGAAAACCCCCACAGCCCTGACACCAGCATGTCTCCTTGCCAGGTTCCTACGAGCGCCTGACACTGAAGTTCCTGGTCCAGAGGGAGATTTTCAGCTACCTCGTGCAGGTCTACTGGCCCACTGTCCTCACCACTGCTGCCTCTTGGGTATCATTTTGGATGAACTATGAATGCCCTGTAGCCAGGGTGACAGTCGGTACGTCCTCCCCCACCCCCATCCCAGAAAGGAACTTGGGCCACCTAGCTCAGAAAAAAAGTTGAGAGGAAGGGAAGAGTACGGGGAGCAGTGTGACTGCACAGGCAAGCAAACGAGACGGGGACAGCCCCACAGGCATTCGGACAGGTACTCGGGCCAGTCTCCATCAGAGAGGCCAGTGTTGGAGACAGGAGTGAAAAAAAAAAACAACTCAGGGCTGGGATCTTGGTATGTTGGGCCCGAAGTACCAGAATTCATTGTTTTCTGGATACATAAATGAATGGAGAAGTCAGTCATAAACATAGATCAGAAATGCAATAAAACAAACGTTGACGAAGCAGCGTATCCAAATTCCCTACCAGGCGGCGGAGAACTTCCACAGGAGCTGCCTTCGATGAGTGTTTAGGGCAGTGCTGAGACAGATGCCATTGGAGCCCAGAGGAGGAAGCGACCCAGGTCTCGTTGGCTAAAATCGCACCAAGGAAGTGTTGCGCCAACTGGGTTTTTCGAAGACTCATAGGAGGCACAAGACTTGGCGTTCCCTAAAATAGGAAATAGCTTGAGTAAAGGCACAGGGGCCCTAACATGGGGCTAAGTCGCTGGGTGCTTGGGGCGGGAGCTAGGGAAGTGGGGAGAGTGGCAGGAAGCAAGGCTGAGATGAGTTGGAAGGACCTTAAAATTCCAGTTGGAACGTCATGTCTAAGCAATGGGGAGCATTAAAAGTTTTTGAGCAGTACCAAGAAGGGGCCTAAAAAGTCAGCTCCTAAGTTTATCTGGCTCCACCCTGAAGAATGCACCGTGTCTAAGTCTGGTTTCTCCTTCATCTCTGGGGCAGAGTCCTCAGCCTCCTTTAGGAGCACGTGCTACACTAAACTTTTATATTTGTGTAATGTTTTAGGGCTCCCAAACCCTTTCTAGGGACGTGATCTCATTTAAGAAAGCCCAGGGACCGCAAGGCCAGAGGGGAAAAGGCCATTAATAGGGCAGAATGGGGCTGAGATGTCAGTCACTGTGAAACCACAGCTGGAGGTTTGGACTTGGTCCTAAGAGCAGCGGGAAGTCACAGGAACATCGATGCGCAGGCTGGGCGTGAAGGTGGGGACCGAGGAGCAGAGAACACCTGAGCCACGGCCCCAGGCCTAGAGAGCTGAACCCCTTCAGATGGCCTTTGCTCCCTTCCTGTAGGATATGGGCGCGATGGCTTGCCAAGAGCTGCAGCCACCTGAGGAGACTAACCTGCTCCGTCTTGTTTATAGGTCTGACTTCAATGCTCATCCTGAACACCATCAACTCACATCTGCAGAATAAACTCCCCCAGTTTTCCTGCATCAAAGCCATCGACATCTACATGGTTGTATGCTTCTTCTTCGTGTTCCTGTCCTTGCTGGAATACGTCTACATCAACTATGTCTTCTACGGCCGCAGAGGGTCCCGGCGCCTTTACAAGCAACGCAGGAGAGCCCGAAGAATCATGGCCCGCTATCGCTACCGGGGG
>NW_011892805.1:7011-7397 GCF_000151845.1 Pteropus vampyrus
TTTTTTTTTTTTCCTCATAGGGATTATGTTCCTTGCTCACCTGCTGCTTAGGGTTTTAAGGGGGAAAAGTCAAGCTACGTTGGGCTTGGAAGGGCAGGGGACTGGCTTCTAGGGAACTTGAGGAATTTTGAAAGTGCCTTTTCCCCAGTATTTTTTTTTTGTATTTTGAGTGTGGTGTTGTGGTGTGGGGTTGGGAGTGGAATGTAGATGGGTAGTCAGGGGTGCTGAGCAAGATGTCAGGGCAAGTGAGTGTGTGTTCCCAGCAGGAGCTGGGGGGGTACGGGGGAGGTGAGTGACGTGTGCTTGGACATGACCCAGATTGAACTGGTGTCTTGGGAGGGACTGGAATTCTCTCGTCTATATTTCCACTTCGGAATGCTTGACAA
>NW_011892806.1:0-947 GCF_000151845.1 Pteropus vampyrus
GGTGGTCCGCCTCCTCCCCCAGGGCCTCCACCTTTAGGGGGAAGTATGCCACCTCCTGGTGCTCCACTGGGCCTGGCACTCAAGAAGAAAAACATTCCTCAGCCCACCAACGCCCTGAAATCCTTCAACTGGTCTAAGCTGCCCGAGGTAAGTCATTTGTTCCAATTTCCCCTCCAATGGATGGCTGTCACAGGAAGGGAGAGCAACCCTGGCTGTTAAGTGATTTCATTTTCTAGTATGGAGTCAGGGTTCTCACCAGCTCAGATATTTAAATGATAAAGCTTCTGAAAAAAATGACACATCATTTGAAGCCAGCTCACTTTGAGTATCTGGTAGAATGAAAAATTGGAGATAGCAGCATTTTTTTAAAAAAATTATGACATCCTTTCTTTTTGTGTATAACTGTAAATTCTAGCAATATTAACTTGGTGTTTGCAGAACAAACTGGAAGGAACAGTATGGACCGAAATCGATGATACAAAAGTCTTCAAAGTTCTAGATCTCGAAGACCTGGAACGAACTTTCTCTGCCTACCAAAGACAGCAGGTAACAACATGTGCCCTCCAGATGCTATAAAAAGAAAAACATGTCCTTATGCATGATCCCTGGGCCATCTGCCATAACCATCTTAGTTCTAGACTGTTTGGTCTACCCTGGCATGCTCCTGCAAAGCATCATGGTGTATTTGTCCACACATGTGTTCAGATGCCTGTGTGTGTATGTAAACATGTCAAAGATATATAATAAGCTCCTTGTTAGGAAGCTTCATACCCTCGTGTATGTTCAAGACTTTGTCTCCATTGGTGGAAGTTCTGTATATTATTATCACTTGTGCTTGGTCAAAATGGGTCACCAGGAGAAAATGTCAGTAGGAGAGTTACCTAACTTGTATCCTCACCTCATAATATTTACTTCTGAAGTCATTTTAGTTTATCTGACTTTTATAT
>NW_011892806.1:6017-8658 GCF_000151845.1 Pteropus vampyrus
TTTTTTCTGCCCTTGAAAGGAGAAACTGCTTTTACTGAGAAAGAGTCTTGTGGAGTTTCCGAGTAGAAAATTTGACAATTACAAGGACAAAAGAGAACTGTGACATCAGAGGCGAAGAAAGGTTTCTTATGGTTATCAACACCATACGGTTTTTAAACGCCATTCTAGAAAAACAGTTCTGCCTTGTGTGGGTGGAGCCAGGGGAGGATGCATTTTGTTTCCCACCAGAAGGATGATATGAAACAGCTCATCTGTGTAAAGTTGGCTTTGGCAGTGCTGCTAGGACCAAGGAGGCCTTTAGGAATTTGCTGAGCAAATGATGGTGTGCAAGCCCTTTGCCAGAAAGCTGGGGTGTGTTTTGCACACCGGAGCTGTATTCATTCCATTATGGCAAAAGTATACAAAGAAAGCTGTAGCTTTCTTATAATGTATCAATTACTTCTTTCTCTTTTCCTCTTTTACTCCAAGTCTTTTCTATAGACTATTTCAAGAAGAGGCTTTTGACTTTTATATGCTTGAAACAGCCCCGAGGAATCTGGGACAGGGCCGCCAATGGCTGCACACCACGTGAATCTCCTGTTGTCTCTTTAATTCCACCTTCTGGTTTTTCCTGATATCTACCTGTTGCACCAACGGGCATTGTTTGGACTCTGGAGGAGTACTCAGTGTGAATATTACTGACCTATGTTGTCGAACTAGTCTTTTGTCTTTTCATAATCCTTCCTTACGACCCAAGAAGACAGGGGAATATGCATATTACTAGAAATACATGACAATGAGAGTAACCTCCTCAAGTTCACGGAATTGATTGATATTTTTCTGCTTCAAGTGAAAATTGTCATGTTGAACAAATGGAGCACAGTGTCCTTCAAAGAAGACTTGTTCCTTTCCCAACTGAGTCTTTCTGTGGTGTTTTAAGTCCTCTTCCATATTTGATTTGCCAGCAGTGAAAATTAGGTACAGCACATGCTGTCTTCTCTCTCGACCCTGGATGCTCGGTACCACGCTGCTACCTGTATTTTCAGCCAGGCTCTCTCATCTCCATTAACTCTCACGGCCACTCCTACAGGCATAAATCATCTCTTACCCTGTGTCTCTAATTTCCTTGACTTTCCCTCATTTGCTGTGATTTCTGAACTGCACGTATTTGATTTGCCTTTTCCATGCCTCTACCGTGGCTGTAGGATTTCTTTGTGAACAGTAACTCCAAGCAGGTAAGTGAGCTACTACCTACACCTTGCTTAGTGTAAACTCCTTGGCTCACTCTAAACTCGAAATGTCTTAGTTGTCCTGTTTTTGTTTGTTCGTTTGTTGTTGTTGTTCTTGTTTTAGATAGTGTAATGTAATGCTTAGGTAATTCCACAATGGGTTTCAACCCTTAACTGAATATTTAGAGATATGCCTGAAATCTCAGCTCCAGACGGTTGAAGTTTGATCACGTGGTACTTCTTATGATAAACTCCATATTATTTTTGTTTCCTAAACTCTTACACAGTTCCAGAGCTCTTTGGTGTCCTTATGTTTTAAAGCTGTGATCCATTTTTTAAATTGATTCTGACTTCTACTGAAATCAAACTTGCTATTTATCAAGTTAGTCTGTTTTCACCTAATGCCCATTTTACTCATACAGTCTTATATCTATAATTGTTTTATGCCTTTCCCACCATAAATTATGACTGGCTATCATTGCTTACAGCTTTCTGTACAGCAGCAAAGTATGCTAGTAGTGTTTCATTGTTAACTTAAGTAATTGAACTAATACCTTGAACTATTTCCTCCAAGTTGTCCATCAGGCTCCCGGGTAATAAAAGGTACCGTCTGGACTTGGGAGCTTCCTGTTGCACATGAAGACATTTGGGAGTCTTTATTGTTCTGCTTTTTGAGTGCTCAGGATGCAAATGGTTCTGGGGTAAATGTGCCCTGCAAATGACTGGACCAGCAATGACAGGCCTCAGCTGAGCTTGATTCATAGTGACAGTTCTTCTGTCTGCTGTCCATAGGGATTTGGGGGACAAAAGGAGGGCACCACTCACTAATAATTTATGCACGCTTAGCATCTTCAACTTAGAAGCACTTTGTTCTTCCAAATAATGCGTTTTCAAATGTGGGTGGTCAGCTTTTCTTATTATTTCCCTTTGTCAACTAGATTTTAGTCTTTGTTTCAATTCCACCTCTTCCCGACACTCCCCCCAACAACCATCACAGCAGTGTGTGTGTGTGTGTGTGTGTGTGTGTGTGTGTGTGTAAACAGAAAAGAAAAGGAAAAGTATGTGTCCAAAGTTGGAATGTTTCCCGCTTGACTGTGATGGATTTCTTTCATACTCTCTATAGAAAGAAGCAGATGCCATTGATGACACACTGAGTTCCAAACTTAAAGTCAAAGAGCTTTCGGTGATTGACGGTCGGAGAGCTCAGAATTGCAACATCCTTCTCTCAAGGTATTGTTGACGCTAAATAAACATTTCTGGTAGGACCAACTTCTCTAGCATATGGTTTCAAACCACATGTTTGTTTTTGTTCTTTTAACTGGACTCTACTGAGGTACAATTTTTTGGACTCTCTTAGAGCTTAATTTCTACAGACTCCTAAATTTAGAAAGCAGAATACCCCCAAATCAATGTTTGTGTGTGTTTCTCCATCT
>NW_011892806.1:9799-12222 GCF_000151845.1 Pteropus vampyrus
CATCTGTAGATAAGGGGACATCTCTTTCTGGCAAATTCCCTATCCCTTAATTGAAGGAATCAGTTCATATTCATGGTATGTGAGTCCCTTGTTACTTCAGAAGTGTCAGAGCCTAAAGTGGCTTAGAACTTGAATGTGTCTAAACTGTCTCTAGAAGACAGTTTTAAGGATTTGCCTACTATCTGTTAGATTATCTATTAAAATCCACTTTAATGAATAAGTGTTGTTACAATGTGCATAGTTTAAAAGGGTATGTGCATAGCAAAGTAATTCCGAGTCTCAGTTGACCTCTGGTCATTGGGCACTAACTGATCATGTTCTAAAACGTTCTCTCCCACAGAGGATTCGTTAGCACATGCTTTTCTGCTCAGTGATCAATAGTTCTCTCTCATTAAAGAAAGCACAGGGCTTGTTACATGTACTGCGGTAAAAGTAAAAGAAATTAAGGAGGTTTAATTTAAATTTGTTTTTTATGTAGTTTTTTAACCAGTCAGAAGTTTATCTTGCTTTCATTTTCCCATTTTTCTTGGTAATACATTATTACCCACTAAAGGAGCTAGGGCCTTAAAGGAGGGAAGAGATCTTTGAGAGCGTGTTTGATACTTTTTTCTTAAAGAGTTCCACTTTGGAGCATTTATTTGCCTGGCAGTATGCTGGGTGCCACAGGATATACCCAGACTTAAGATAGCACTGCTGCCTTTGGAAGCTCATGGCTGATTGGAGAAGAAAGATGGCACAGGTGAGATGACTTGTGAACAATAATTCAGGGCTTAGACTGGTCTCACTGGAAGGAGATGGGAGCTCAGCCAAGTGAGAGTGACACCTCAGAGTTGACCAGGAAAGTGGACCTCAAAGGGCGATAACAGTTCCGCAGGCAAGGGAGACAGAGGCAGTTTCAAGGAAATGTGTGGCAGGAGGAAAGTCACCGGAGTGGTATAAGCATAACTAATAAAGAGAGCCTTATAATTGCAGCTATCAGTTATCACTTGGATTGAATGAGACCAGGAAAGAGAGCCTGTGATCCATGCCTGGTACCTTTGGAAGGGCATGAGTCAGCCCAGAATCGAGCCATACTCTTCTCATCTATAAAATGGAGATAACGAAAGCGGTAGCCTTACAGTAGGTTTGTGAGAATTACACCTGGCAGAATGCCTGCTTATGTGCCCATGAGATCAGAAATTGGTGCAGTTTGTTCAGGAGAGCACTGTGTGTTTCTAAGGTTCCAAGTTTATTCTCTCAAGGGTTTATCACAGATTTGAAGGAGTCAAGAACTGGAAGCAAAGGCAACCATGAGGTAGGAGGCTTTTTCTGTTGTCCAGGTGAGACCTGATGAAGGACAGAGTTGAGAGAGACAAAGAAACCCTCAATAGGACTGATTTTGAGTGTGGAGATCAAAATAGAAACATTTCCAAGTTGATGTCAAGATTTCTTACCTTTCCACACTTACTATCTTCTTCTTTTCTGCTTTTTTTTTCATTCCTAAAGGGTGGCAACCCTCTCTGTTTCTTATCTTGCTGACCAGGAACTTAATTCCCAGCAAATTCCACGACAGGGAAACTTGTGGCATGTTACATGGGAGGCATTTGATAAGCACATAAGTCTGCCATGTTTGGTTACTTAAAAGCTCTTTCTTACCCATATACTGCAAAAGTTAGTGGACTCTTTGGTCAGAGGCACCTGCCATGGCCTCACCTGGAGCTTAGCAGACAACTAGAAAGAAAGCCCTTCTCGTCTCAGGGGACAAGCAGGGGAGGAGGTGCAGGCCCTTTTTGTGTGCTCATAGCATGAGTGGCCAGGTTCTCTTGCAGCTTCCAGAAAGAGAGTGGCTGAAGGTGAACCAGAAGCTACAGGCTTCCAGGGACCCTGCCTTTCATGACTTGAGCAGAGTGGCAGAGGCCCTAGGCAGATTGAACAACATCTCTACTGCATGTCTAAAGATGACATGTGGCCATTTAAAATTCACTCTGCTTCATTCCCTAAAACACAAACCTCTCCTTTAAAAAGAAAAAAAAAAAGGACAAAAAGAAACTTGGAAGTGGGTTAATATTACAAAATGAACCCACCTAAAATATACTTTTATGAAGTGTTCTGCTATTCTTTTTTTTCCAGATGCTCACTTAACATGGCAGCCAGGGTACAGTAAACCACAAAAAGCTACTTTAAAGTAGGATTTGGCTTAAATCCACTGAAGCAGAGCTAAGACCGATCTAGCCATCCATCCCTAACTTATTGTAATTACTCCAATTCTCTTGGCAAATTTTTGAAATACTTTTATAGAGCAAGGTAGAGTTAAATACTGTTTTTAAATGGCCAGTTTGTTTCCTGCCTTGTAAAGAAAGTTGAAGTGGACGTCTCAAAAGGTGCCACCCTCCAGTACACCAGACACTGCCAAGCTTTAAAAGCAATTAAAAGGTTAGAACTGG
>NW_011892807.1:0-434 GCF_000151845.1 Pteropus vampyrus
GTCTCTGTCACAGGGAAGATCACACATGGCTGTTGGCTCCCATTAAGACAAACAGATAGGTGACAGAAAAACAATTGCCCAGATTATGAAAGCCAGAGTCTTTTTGTACCGTAATCTCAAAAGTGACATCTCATTAGTTTTACCATATGTTGGCTGGAAGCGAGTCAGTGGGCCCAGGACACACTCAAGAGGGTGGGTCCAGATACAGGAGGCCGAGGTGACTGGGTAATTATTGGAATTTGACCACCACACAGGCCTCTCCCAATCTCAGGACATTTGCCTCTAAGCACCACAGGACTGCAAAGATGTCTCTGTGCTTCCCAACATAGTCCACAACCAAGATGCTCTCAATAAAACTTCCTTGCAGATAAACTGGCTTATGAGTAGAAATTGCCTCTGATTTGGTGTCTCTGTGGACCCCAGCATGTTTCTTC
>NW_011892807.1:2811-3598 GCF_000151845.1 Pteropus vampyrus
TTAGTGTATAGCAATGCAATGGATTTCTGTACATTGATTTTGAATCCTGCAAATTTACTGTATTTGTGTATTGTTTCTAATAGGTTTTGGGGGGGGAGTTTTTAGGGTTTTCTACATAAAAAATCATGTTGTCTGCAAAAAGTGACAATTTGACTTCATCATTTCCAATGTGTGTGTCTTTTATTTCTCTTTTTTGTCTGATTGCTCTGGCTAGAATTCCTGATCCTACTTTGAAAAATAATGGTGAGAGTGGGCATTCTTTTTTTGTTCCTGGTCTTACAGAAAAAGCTTTGAGTTTTTCACAATTAAGTATGATATTAGCTTAACAGTTGTCATACATGGCTTTTATTATGTTGAGGTACTTTCCTTTTATGGACATTTTTAAAGAATTTATGACAGATACCACAGAAATATAAAGGATCATACAAGAAAAATTCAATAACCTAGGAGAAATAGATAAGTCTTTATAAATCTATAACCTTCCGAAACTGAATCATAATGAACTGGAAAGTCTAAATAGACCAATTGACAGTGACAAAATTGAAACGGTCATTAAAAACCTCCCAGAAAATAAAACTCCAGGACCAGATGGCTTCATTGGTAAAATCTGCCAAACCAGAACAGGCAATAGTTTCTAACTCATTCTATAAGGCCACTGTTATCCTAAAACTAAAATCTGGTAAGCATAACATGCAAAAAGAAACTATAATTTCTCCGATTAATACAGATGCAAAAATCCTAAAGGAAATACTGAAGATTGAATACAACAATACACTAAAAAGATTAT
>NW_011892808.1:0-995 GCF_000151845.1 Pteropus vampyrus
TGGCAAAATTGGGATTAACAATAAACACAGCTATATTGCCTGGTAGTAAAGACAGCCCACTAGTTCTGTACCTGTGTAAACTTACTCTATGTGAACATGAGTGGATTGAGAGAGAAAGCACTTGCTAGACTAGTATTGTTGCCTGCAATCTAGACCAGCATAGTGGCCTAACCTAACGCCCCTTCCAAAGGCAGAAATGTTTGAGATTAAATGAAGAAAAAATAGTAGTTATGGGTAAAGGTATGAATGGGTTATGTAATGAGGGAGACCTGATATTATCTTACCACCATGAAAGAGGCTCAGAGCAAGAGATTATACCTAGAGTTTCTTGTTACCAACCCTTTAATCTTATTTCTTTTTATCTCCATGACTTATGGGCCAAACCATTAGCCACTGCTCATGAATAAACACTGATATAGGTTGGATTGTGTCCTCCATGAAAAAGGTATACTGGTGTCCTAAACCCAAGTACCTCAGAATATAACCTTATTTGGAGATAGGATCTTAACAGAGGTAATTAAGTTAAAATGAGGTCATTAGGGTGGGCCCTAATCCAATATGGCTTATGTCCTTATGAAAAGGGGAAATTTGGACACAGAGACAGATACACATAGAGGGAAGACTACATAAAGAGACACAGAGAGATGGCCACCTACAAGCCAAGAAAAGAGGCCTGGAACAGATTCTTCCTCCCAGCCTTCACAAGGAACCAACCCTACTACTACCTTGATTTCAGACCTCTAGCTTCCAGAACTGTGAGAAGATAAATTTCTATTATTTAAGCCATCCACTTGTGGTACTTTGTTATGGTATCCCTAGAAAATAAATACAGATGCAGACCTCTGGCTATCTTTCTTTCCAGGAAAAGTGAATAGTCAGAATAGTCAGAAAAAGTGAATAGACCACTCAAAGTTCTTTCTTATCAGGAGGAGTTAACTTCCGAATCACCAGATTTCTGTGTGGAAATATTTCTAAACTAGGCTCTGACTTTCCTT
>NW_011892808.1:2646-4480 GCF_000151845.1 Pteropus vampyrus
GTGAGTTTTCACATGTCTTTGAAGTATGAGGGAAAACTAAAAAATTTTCCACATTCTTTACATTTCTATCTCCCAGTATGAGTTCTCACTTGCTGGCTAGGTAATGAGAAAGGCTTGAAGGCTACCCCATATTCTTTAAATTTATATGGTTTCTCTTCAGTATGTGTTCTCATATGTGCCCTAAAGTGCTAGGAATTATATTTCCCATGTTTCTTGTACTTATATGGCTTTGAAAAAATTAGATACAACTTAAGACTGTCCAACACTCCAATTATTAATAGAATTTCTCTTCAGTGTGATTTGTCATGTTTCCAAAGAAATAAACAAAAGCTGAAGGCATTGCATAAACTCACAGTGTTTCTCTACAATGTGCATTATCACATGTACAGCAAAATGGGAATAACACTAGAAGGATCTGTCACATTATTTACTACTATAAGGCTTCTCTCCAGTATTTGTACTCATGTAGTTATTAAAGGAAGAGGGGGAATTTTAGACTTTCCCATATTTCTTACATGTATAGAGCTTCTTTATGGTATGTTTTCTCACTTGTAGAATAAGTTTTGAGGAAAAAGTGAAGGCTTTCCTACATTCCTTATATTCATAAGGCTTCTCTCCAATGTGACTTTTAGATGTATGGTAAAGGATGTGGAAGAAATAAAGGCTTTCTCACATTCTTTTACATTCATGGGGTATATTTTCAATATAAGTTCTCACACGTGCCCTAAAGAATGAGGGACAATTGATTCTTCCACATTTTTTATACACATAGAATTTCTCTCCCCAAGAATTTTCTCACTTTCTAAGAGATGAAAGCAAATGAAAAGCTTCACATTTTTCACATTATATAAATGTAAGGCTTATCTCCACCATGAATTCTTACATATAGCAATGGATGAAGAAGGAATAAAGGCTTTCCTACATTTTGTATATTCATAGTATTCTTCTCCAATATGAATTTTCATGAGTCCTAAGACACAAAAGTTGAAGAGTTCTCTACATATTTTACACTGATATGGTTTATGTCCATTGTGTGGTCCCATGTGTGTCTTAATAAGACTTCTCGCATCAAATGAATTCACAGGATTTCTCTTCAGTATGAGTTCTCTTGTGCACATTTAAATTTGAAATCTGGCTAATGCTTTTCCCACATTGATTACTCTCATTATATTTCTCTCCAGTATGGAATATTTTATACACAGTAGATATCAAGATATTTCTGAAATATTTTCCAATTTGATTATATTCATATAGGTTCTTGACCATATGAATTCTTAAATATTTCTCCTGTGTCTTACATGAATTTTTTGTGCCATGACAAAAAAGGATAAAGATTACATAATAGGAAGTTTCTCACATTGTAGGTGAAGTAGTATAATATTAATTTAAGGTAGATGGTAATAAGTAAAGGCTATGCATCCTTAGAGGAAATATCCCCCCGAACGTTATAATTAAAAGTCTAATAAGTATACAAAAAGGAACACCAAAAAATACACAAGTAAGCCCAAAGAAAACATAGTAAGAAACAAAAGAATAAAAATAGAATATGAATAAAAGATGTAATAGACACAATTATGTAAATAATTATATTAAGTATACAATAAATTCTCCAATTAAAAGGAAGAAATGATAAGACTGGATAAAAAGCAAGATCTAACTCTATGTAGTTTACAAAAGATGCACTTAAAATATAAAGACAGGATGACAGTAAAAGGATGAAAATGATATATCATACAGATCCCAAGCATAAGTATGGGGTGATTATTAATATCAGATTGAAAGTATTACTAGAGACTAAAAGGGATGTTTCATTATGCATAGTGTCAATTCATCA
>NW_011892808.1:6835-7324 GCF_000151845.1 Pteropus vampyrus
CTAGTGCTGCGATGCTCATTTGAATTTGCAAGTTGGAAGTAACCAACAGGACCAGGGCTAAGGCAAGGCAAGTATCTCAGAAGCAAAATTAATGGGTCACTCAAAAACTTGGTAGTAAAGATAGATACTATTTAATGCAATAGTCTAAAAAATCAAACTTAGTGGAAAAAAATCCATGATGAACAAAATTTTAACATTTAAATAAAGACAGGATCCCACTCTACACTTACACAACTTGGCCTCATCCTACCCCAGCCCTGTTATATCCTGACATTAACTTTATTTTTTCCTGATCTCATTGGGAAAACATGACCATATTTAAGTTACAGTTCTCTCTCCTGGGCTGCTCTTTCAACATCAGGAGGGCTGTCAGACTTCTAGATTCAATAATGCTAAATTGTTACATTTATAAAGAGAAAACTCCTTTAATTTGCAAATATGATTGATTCTAGAATATGTTCCTAATGCCAATTTTATTACGTACATTTA
>NW_011892809.1:0-1773 GCF_000151845.1 Pteropus vampyrus
TTTTTTTTTTTTAATCTGAGATTTAGCGAAGTTTGAGTTTTACTTTTGGCTTCAGGGACTCCTGAAAGTTTTCTGAGTAAAGGGCAACTTGTGACATCGGTGGGCAAATTGCCACCTTCGGAAGGGTAATCTAGCAACAGGTAGACAACGGACTAGAAAAAAAAGGTGCAGACGAGGGCAGAGAGTAAGTGTTCCCTGGAGGATGGATGCACGGCAGCGATAGCAAGGGGAAGGGAGCAGGAAGTCGAGTGCAGAGAGCAGCTCGGAGAGGAGGCGATGGAGACGTGTAACTCTTCCATCTGTTGAGCTGCCTATGAACTTGGGGGCAATAGCAAGTGAATGCTTGTGACTCTTTCCAGAGCGTTTACACCTCTGTCGATGGCAGCTTGACTTCCAGCAAACAGGTAGCTTCCTCCAGCCACCGGGTCCTGAGGTCACAAGCCTGGACCCCCCAGCAGGGGCTCAGTGGGCTGCAAAGTCAGAGGGACTGGAAGAGCTGGATGTTTACCTGCAAAAGAACTCAAAATACTATGAAGCATCCCTAGGGTACCTCATACGATTTCAAATCTGAAAGAAATCTGAACAGTGTTGATGATAATCACCTAGGCAGCAAGAGAAGCAATGTGACTCGCCTGAGGCCACACAGCTAAGAAGCAGCAGCCTGAAGATTGAGCCCCTTCCTCAGGGAACAGACGCAAAGACAGTGCCACGCTCATGGCCACGAATCAGAGTCATGTCCCCACCGCCTCTGTGTTGACTGCTTAGTCAAGCAGGACCATCGAACGGCGACAGGAAGGTGACACATGCACTTTGATGACAAGTGACTCACTGAGCCAGGGGACCTGGCCAGGGATCTGCAGCAACGCCAGGGGCCACATGGCCACCTGTTTTTATAAGGCCTGAGCTAAGAAAGGATTTTACACTTTTAAAAGGTTGGCAGCAAGGAGAATATTCACAGAGATTACATGGAACTTGCAAAAAACAAATATTCAATAGCTGGCCCTTTACAGAAAGAGCTGGCCAAGCTCTAGAATCCAGGGCAAGCTCACATTTTCAAAGAACCACCAAAGGCCAAGGGAGGTGGAGAGACCCCTAGAAGATTACCCAGCTACTGGGAGACAGAGCTGGAAACTAGGACCCATGTCTCTCATTTCTACGAAACAGAGTGAGGGCCTACATGGGCATAAAAGCATCTCAGCACACACATTTGCACGCACATGCACATACAGACACATGTATGCATAGAAACACACACGAACATGCACACGCATGCACACAGTTGCACATGAGTGCTCACGAATACATAAACGTGCATACACACATGCACGCATACACACAACCACATACATGCACACATAGGCCCTGTGACGTCACCTATGAGGCCATCTGGACCAGGACTTTTCATTTTTGCAAGATTTTTTTTATTACTGATTCAGTTTTGTCGCTGGTAATCGGTCGGTTCAGATTTTCTGTTTCCACTTGACTCAGTCATGGATGATTGTATGTTTCTAAGAATACTCACATCAGAACCCACGATAATGAAATGATGATACTACCTTTCCTTTGTGGCCTGGGAAGCATCTTATACATAAAGGCAGCTTGCAAACGCCAACGTTCCCTCGAGGCAGAGACTTTGGTTACGGTCCAATTTCAGCAGTGTGGTCCCATGGAGCACGGGCCATAGCTAGACGATATACCAAAAGTGCCCTGGTGACCGCCCCCCGCTGTGCCTCCTCCCCTCCTTCCACGACAGAGTCCTCGTGAGCAGGCGCC
>NW_011892809.1:7255-9480 GCF_000151845.1 Pteropus vampyrus
GAGGCCTTCCCTCCTCTTGAATTTTTTGGAATAGTTTCAGAAGAATAGACGTTAATTCTTTGAATATTTGGTTAAATTCACCTGTGAAGCCATCCGGTCCAGGACTTTTGTTTTAGGGAAGTTTTTTGATTATTGATTCAATTTTGTTGCTGGTAATTGATCAGTTCCGATTTCTGTTTCTACTTGGCCCAGTCATGGGAGATGGTATGTTTCGAGGAATATATCCATTTGGTCCAGATTTTCCAGTCTGTTCGTATATAATTGCTCAGAGTATTTTCTTATAATCTTTTGTGTTTTTGTGTAGTCTGTAAATACTTCTCCTCTTTCTGATTTTCTTTATTTGGGTCCTCTCCCTTTTTTTCTTGATGAGTCTGATTAAAGGTTTATCGATTTTGTTTACCCTTTCAAAGAATCAACTCTTGGTTTCATTGATCTTTTGTATTGCTTTTCTAAACTCTATCTTGTTTTTTTTCCACTCTGATCTTTATTATTTCCTTCCTTCTATTCATTTTGGGTTCTGTTTGCTGTTCTTTTTCCAGTTCTTTTAAGTGTAAGATTAGATTATTTGTTTGAGATGTTTCTTGTTTTTTTGAGGTAGGCCTGTATTGCTATGCGTTTTTCTCTTCGGACTGCTTTCATTGTGTCTCACAGATTTTGTATTATTGTGTTTTCATT
Organism: Pteropus vampyrus; assembly: GCF_000151845.1. Classification (NCBI taxonomy): domain Eukaryota; kingdom Metazoa; phylum Chordata; class Mammalia; order Chiroptera; family Pteropodidae; genus Pteropus; species Pteropus vampyrus. Next base: position 7,931 of record NW_011892809.1, read on the forward strand.
TTCATTTATCTCTAGATATCTTTTTATTTCTACTTTGATCTCATTGTTAATCCATTTATTGTTTAGTAGCATGTTGTTTAGCCTTCATGTATTTGTGTACTTTCCAGTTTTTTTCCTGCATTTGATTTCTAGTTTCATGCCATTGTGGTCAGAGAAGATACTTGGTATGATTTCAGTCTTCTTAAATTTATCGAAATTTGTTTTGTGTCCTAACATGTGGTCTATCCTGAAAAAAGTTCCGTGTACACTCGAGAAGAATGTGTATTCCATTGCTTTGGGGTGAAATGCTCTGAAAAATATCAATTAAATCCATCCGGTCTAGTTTGTCACTTAAGGCTACTGTTTCCTTGTTGATTTTCTATCTGGAAATGATTCGTCCATTGGTGTCGAATGGGGTGTTAAGGTCTCCTACTATGAGTATATGACTGTCATTCCCTCCCTTTATGTTGGTCAATAATTGCTCTATATGTGTAGATGCTCCTATGTTAAATGCGTGTATATATACGAGTTAGGTCTTCTTGTCGTATTGATTCCTTTATCATTATGTAATGCCCTTCTTTGTCTCTTATAATAGCCTTTGTTTTAAAGTTTATATTGTCTAATATAAGTATTGCTACCGCAGCTCTTTAAAAATTTCCATTTGCATGAAATATCTTTTTCTATCCCTTTACTTTCAGACTTTGTGTGTCTTTCCATCTGAAGTGGGTCTCTTGTAGACTGCATAGGTATAGGTCTTGTTGTCTTATCCATTTGGCTATGCTATGTCTTTTGATTGAATCATTTAATCCATTTACATTTAAAGTGATTGTTGATAGGTACAAAGTTATTGATCATTTATTATTAATATTTATGGGGGGTTCTCTTTTCTTCTTTTTTCAGAAGTCCTCTTAATATTTTTTTGTAATACTGCCTTGTTGGTGATGAATTCCTTTAGTTGTTTTCTGTCTGGGAAGCTCTTTATTTCACCTTCAATTTTAATTGATAGCATTGCTGAGTAGAATAGTCTTGGTTATAGTTCTTGTTTTTTTATCACTTTGAATATGTTATGCCAGTCCCTTCCGGCCTGCAAAGTTTCTGATGAGAAATCAGATGAAAATTTTATGGGAGTTTCTTTGTAAGTAACTAGCTGCCTTCCTCTTGCTGCTTTTAAGATTCTCTCTTTGTCTCCAACCTCTGGCATTTTAATGATGATGTGTCTTGGTGTGTGTCTCCTTAGGTTCCTCTTGTTTGGGACTCTGCACTTCCTGGACTTGTGTGTTTATTTCCTTTGCCAGGTTAGGAAAGTTTTCTGTCATTATTTCTTCAAATAGGTTCTCAGAGTCTTGCTCTCTCCCCTCTCCTTCTGGTACCCCTATAATGCGAATGTTGGTATGCTCGATGTTGTCCCAGAGGTCTCTTAAACTTTTCTCCCTCTCTCTTTTATTTTTTATTCTTTTCTTTTTGCTCTTCTGATTAGGTGTTTTCTGCTACCTTGTCTTCCAACTAGTTGATTCGATCTTCTGCTTCATCTAATCTACTGATTCCTTCTAGTGTATTTTTCATTTCTGTTA
>NW_011892810.1:0-1733 GCF_000151845.1 Pteropus vampyrus
AACTTGAACCCAGTAGGCAGATAAGCAACTTTACAGAAGCATTTGCTACAGTGCGTGGTCTTAGTTTCATCCATATTTTTTATCTAATGAGAATATTGAGAGTCAGATTTGTTGACTGCATTGACAGTGGCACAGTTTTAGCCTACCAAGTAGACTCTTAAGAAATGATAGTTTAAAATATTGAAAATGGTGAAGTAATTTTAATTCTAGCTAGTAAAGTTGTCATTGTTCCATTCTTTGACCTGCTGATGCATAATGAGGCCCAATTCTGTCTGCATTGTACTCGTATCTTTACTGCCCTGTTTCTGTAGTCACTTAAGATGCCTTTTCCAGAAAACACGGAAGAGTTTTCATTTTTTCCTTCTGCTTAGTCAATTAGGGTAACTAAAATTAGAATGTGAACCTTTCTGTGACTTAAACATATATTGCTATATTACATACACACACACAATAGTTTCTGAAATGGTTGGTACCAATTCACAGTGCCACCAGCAGTGCATAAGTGAATGTATGACAGCTTTACCAAGGACCATTTTTTTTGCTTCAGGAATGTTAGGCACAAGATAGTACCTAAGTTTCATTTGCTTTCTATTTCTATGATTTGTGTTTATCAGATTATTTTCCCTATTTAAACTCTAAATTTAAACAATTCTAAAGAACTATTTTAAGCCATGAATTATAACTTTGCAAATAATAAAAAATAAAATGTATTTTTGTTCATAGTTATACACAGTCCAGATTATGCCGGTCTCCCTAGGGACACGTACAACTGAAATATTAATACAGAGTCTGCAAATACGAAAACCAGCACAAGCGGTCCAAAAAATGCTGGTTGAAGCCCCATAACTCTCGTGATTTGATATTTCTTTTCTCCTTTACAATTAAAATGCCAGACTTAAAAACAAACAAACAAACAAATAAATAAAATTAAAATTAACTTTTTTTGCGTTGAGTGCACATGCTTATATGTAGCTCATAACCAGGTAACAGGACTGTACTTGATCTAATTACTTGGAGCTTTGAATTATTTACTGTCTCCCCTCCCTAAGAATATGAAATTTTATTGAGGATATGTCAACCAAAAATATAGCTACTTGTGTGGAATGTCCTAGTGATGACAGAACTACTCATTGGCACTCTTTTTACCATCCTTGTTAAAACTCGAGAACCAGAACTAACAAGAAAACTTCAGACTAAACATTTGTGTAGGTCTTAAATATGAAAAATGAAGGCGGAGGAAATCAACCACATATAGATAAGACAATATTTCTCCCTTTTAACACAGTGAAACCTTGTCTCTATAGCACATCAACCAATAAAGTTTGATGTGTGATCTGGCTAGTTAATCCCTTTAGGCACCAAAATTTATTTAACTTTTTAAAATTCACAGTATAATTTTAGAAACTTTTGAGAAGATAATGTATATGTAATGGCTAAGAAATTGAGCTTTGAAATCAGTAGTTAAAATTGTGTGTTTGAATTCTGATACTGCTCTTTACTAGTTGTGTCTGGGAAGTGACTTACACTCTCTAAATCATGGTTATCACATCTGTAAAAAAGAAGGAAATATCTGTATTTTCATGGTTGATGTGACTATTAGAGTGATTGGCAATATGCCTCAATTCGCTGCATTACATTATTCTAATACAATTATTCTAATATGGTGATTGCAGTATTGTTTTTTGGCATTCCAGTAGGCTGGCACTAAAATATGCCTGTATTTCAATTCATTC
>NW_011892810.1:2517-4216 GCF_000151845.1 Pteropus vampyrus
TTTGTTGCTTTTAGGTTTCTATCCCACATATAAGTGTCATCATGTGATTTTCATCTTTTTCTGTCTGGCTTATTTCGCTGAGCATGATTATCTCGAGTTCCATCCATGTTGTAGCAAATGGCAGTATTCATCTCTTCTTATGGCTGAGTAATATTCCACTGTCTATACGTACCACAGCTTCTTTAGCCAGTCATCTATTGTAGGACACTTCGGTTACTTCCATGTCCTGGCCACTGTGAATAATGCTGCTATGAACATTGGTGTGCAAATATCTTTATGGGTATGATTTTTTAAGTCTTTGGGGTAAATACCCAGTAGAGGGATTGCTGGATCATATGATAAATCAATTCTTAGTTTTTTGAGGAACCTCCATACTGCTTTCCATAGTGACCGTACCAATTTGCAGTCCCACCAGCAGTGTATGAGGATTCCTTTTTCTCTGCATCGTCTCCAACGTTTGTTATAAATGTCCTGTTGATTATAGCCATTCTAACAGGTGTGAGATGGTAGCCCATTGTGGTTTTGATTTGCATTTCCCTAATAGCTAGTGATGTTGAGCATCTTTTCATGTATTTGTTGGCCATTGTATGTCCTCTGGGGAGAAGTATCTGTTCAGATCCTCTGCCCATTTTTTGATTGGATTGTTTGTTTTTTTGTTATTGAGCGGAAGGACCAGTGTTTTAGTTTTAAAAAAATCTGAGTCATTTGATCATTTGTCTTGGGACCAAAATTTAAGGACTCAGAAATTCAATTTAAGGTTACTGCTGAACGATACTCCTCCACCAGAGAGTTACACACTGCTTTAGGATTTTGAATTAATACAGTTGTGTTTATGTAGAAAGTGTTTTCCTTTTTTCTATACCTTTATAATCTTCAGGAGCAGAAAATGGTCAGTGGACAAAAAACAAGACTTTTATTGTAAGAATAATTCTTATTCAAGTTGAAAGACTTCTTTTGAACAAGCAGAGTCTGATCATGATAGTGGTGAATTTAACATAGGAGGCCAAACCAGAATCTTCATCTATACCAGTAAAACTGAAAAAGATAAGACCAAATAGAAATGCTTTCTTCCAAGTAATAGTGAGAGCTCTTTTTTAATTAAAAAAGAAAAAGATTGATGTTTCTGCACAAATGCAAGTTTTAAATGATCTTCCTGGACTTATCCAACCATAAGTGGGTTTGTTTGAAGACAGAATCTGAAGAAAGTGTTTAGAATTCATTTATAATTATCTCATCAACATTTCCCCAACTCAGAAATGTATGTCTTTAGCATCTGGGGAAAATTACATAACAATATAGTTGGGTGTTGATGACACACAAAAAAATTAAGTGATATTTAATACTTTCGTTTTTTTATTAACATTTTTCATTTTTATGTAAGGTTTAGTTTCTTTTCTAAATGACGCTTATTTTTTCTGACAATTTATACTAAAATGATTGTATTTAATATTTGTTTCTTTATAGATTTACATTTTTGTTATACCATTTCTGAATTTTTGCATTCGAAATATATTAAATATTTGCTATCACTAATTTGTATTTCTATAAATTCTTAACACTTTTAAATAAAATATTACTATTAACTTACAAAGTAAACACTTTCATTTTGCTCCAGTATTCAATAACTCTTTTAGAGGATATCTAAGTAATATCTTAGATGAGACCTGAAGGATGAGAGGACTCAGTCAAGTAGAGTTGC
>NW_011892810.1:6411-7143 GCF_000151845.1 Pteropus vampyrus
CATGCGTTTTTCTGTTTTGAAGCTCCATAGATTATGGTAATATTCCTAGAGAGCCCTCAATATTTGATTATACCTTTAAAAGTTATTCTTTAGTACTTGCAAAGTATTTTCATACACAACCTAAATTTTAAAACTAAAAATTAGATATTTTATGCTCTTATTTTTTATTTTTCTCATGGATTTTCAAATACCTATGTATTTTGAATGAGAGTAACATGTATTTTCACATGTTTATGCATTTTGTATAAGAATGACGTACCATGACACAACTCAGTCATTTAGTCATGACACATGTAAATGAAATAGGTCAATATTAAGTATTTTGGAGGTTTGAAAAATAAGTTATTTACTCTAACTTTTCACATATTTCTGTGTTTTATGGACTTATCTGTGAACATCTCATGTATGTATCAACAATTTTAATTTTTTAAAAGAAGTATATACTTAGGTGCACAGTAAATATCACTTTTTAAAATTTTATGTAAAACTATTTAATTTTAATCCTGGTCTTCCTTGTCAGGAGGGAGTTAAATTCAGCACCAGTCACTCGGATGCTTTTCCCCAGTCCCCAGGGTGTGCTAAGGTTTGCGAGGAGCATTCCCTCAATCATCAGCCAGCTGACCACGCGGGGTACCAGGGAGGGGCCTGTCGTCCCAGCCCACACATGCCCTCCAGGTTCCGTGGCTTTGTGGGATGCCTTTTGTGCTCACTACAGGGGAACAAAAGCCTGTT
>NW_011892811.1:0-6579 GCF_000151845.1 Pteropus vampyrus
CAGACCAGGCTTCCAAGGGACCCAGCTGTCCCCTGGCCCCGCCCACCCCGTGAGACCGTCTCACTCGCTGCTGCTGCGTGGGGACACGCTCACGCGGTCCCTGCCCAAGATCCCCGTCACTCTGTCACGGCTGCCTGCTCTTCACGGCACTCGTTGCACACCGTGATCACATCCTAGTTTGCTTCCTCATCGCCATGGGCGGTGAGCTGGGCGCTGGGACATGTTTTGTTCACCACTGTTGACCCAGTGACCAATGAGTGCTAGGTCCTCAGACGTCTGCTGGGTGCGTGAGGACGGAGCGGGTGAGGCAGTGGGAAGACAGAGCCCTGAGGTGCAGCCAGCAGCCCAGGATACCTGGGGGACAAGCCCCCACCCGCCCACAGACGCCCCCACCCTCCAGGCAGTCAACCAACCTGGAGACCCTGTGCCACCAAGGGCATGTCCTGCGTGGCCCCTCAGCAGTTATGTCTACTGGGGAAGCTGGTGACCACACAGGGTGTCTGAGGGGTGAGGCCGACTGTCCCCCCACCTTGCCCTGGCTACCTGGGGGGCCAGGGCAAGCTGCGTCTCGTCTCCTCCCTCGGGAGCTCGCGGGCGAGGAAACTGCCACCACTCAGGCGGTGACGGCCCCACCTCTGCTCCTCACCTGCCGGGCACTGGGGCCTGGGCGGGAGGGCAGCCGTGAGGTGCCCTGATTTAAACGGGTGATTCCGATGCACGCTGATGGGCACTGAAGAGGACACACAGAGCCGGGGGACCCGGGAAGGGGGGCAGCGGGCTGGGGTGTGACTGGCCTCCTGAAGGAGTGACGGCAGAGCAGAGGCTCGACGGAGCAGAAAGTGGGGAGCCGACTGCAGGAGGAGGCTCAGGCAGGGGACCCCACTGGCCAAGGCGAGGGGCCGTGGGCGGGGCCACCCACACCAGCGGGGAAGGAGGCGCAGAGAGTCGGGGGCGGGACACAGGGAGGCCGTGGGCATCCTGGGGCTTCAGAGAGGGACGCCTGAGTCCAGGAAGGTGGGCAGAGGTGCGGGCTGAGAGTGGGGGGCGGGGCGGGGCAGAGCTGGGGAGGGCTCCGGGGGGGCAGACGGCGCAGCGGGCGCCATCGGCAGCTGTTACTCCCTTATATCCGAGCCGCCGGTATCTGCCCGGCGGAAACGTGGCACGTGGTAATAGGATTTTGATGTTGAACAGCCAGTGTTTTCTCCGAGACTGGCTTTCCGTCACAAATGTCACAAACGTCACAAACAGAGGGGACCGACCTTAATGGGCTTCTAACTTTTGGAAAGCGCAAAGAAATGGAGAGGGTGAGGCTAGAGATGTGGCGCTCGCCCTCCCCACGGCTCAGGGCCTGCCCCGGCCCAGTCTGGCTTTTCCAGGGAGGGGCCCCAGGGAGCTCAGAGGAGGACGTCACCTCCAGGTCACAACGCCAGTGGGCCTGGCTGGGCGTGGCAGGCACAGGAATGACACCCCCAGGCCCTCCTTTGGACCTGGAGTCCAGACTGGCCTGAACTGACCAAGACCTCCCTCTCTGCTGCGTCCTCAGGGGTCCGGGGCTCCCCACAGCCTGCTGTGTCCTGGGGGGCTAATGCTCCCCTCCTGGGGCCGCAGCTCCCTCCCTGGACACAGCACGGTCCAGCCTGAGCACTGGGGAGATAAGTTACACGTCTCACATATATACATGTGTACATACTTCATGTGTACGTACGTATATACGTGTACACGTGTGCATGTGTGCATACACACACACACACTGCCGGCTACTGTAACATTTGCACAAACATTCTGAGAGAATTCCCGGAGGGCCCTGTCCTGGGAGGAGTCTAGCCACAGGAGAAGGCTGCCTGATCCCGTGTGGGCACCTCCCCGGCCGTCCCCAGCTCCCTGAGCACAGGGGGCAAACAGGGACTCAAGGCAGTACCAGCGCACAGAGGACTTCTCGGCAGGACGAGCCTCTCCCACCGACTCCCGTCCTGGCTGTCTGCCCAGTGGCCACCTCTGCCGGCCAGGCTGTCAGCTCACAGGGGGGGCCGACCGCAGGCTGCGGGGTGGAGGCCATCGCGAGGGTCCCGCACAGACGGGAGCTCCAGTCCTGGGCTCGCCTGCCTGCACCACATTCCCGCACCCAGGAGCTTCGGCACCCCCTCCCCTGCCTCGTCAAGGAACTTTCCGGAGAAGTGGGTAAGTTCTGTGCCTCAGTCTAGCGATGGTGATACAGGCGTGTACAGCGGTCACGACCCTGAGGACTGTACTCAGACCCACACATCTCATAGCACGTAAATTACTCTCAATGTTTAAATTTAAAAACAAACACCTCCTGGACCGAGAGTAGATCTTGAGTCATGAGTAGATCTTGAGTCTTGAGTAGATCTCAGGCCCGAAGCTACCAAATGGCTGCAGAGCCCTCCGATTGGCCAGAGTCAGCGACAGGAGCCCAGTCAATATGCCTGGGGAGAAGCAACGGTCAGTGTAATGAGGCCGCAGGTGTCCCACACTCGGGGTGGGAGACACGCCCCAGGGGCCATCAGCCACCCGCGGCCTCAGTCTGGACCGCTGCGCATCAGCTCTTGCACTGACAAGGGGAGGAGGCGGCATGACATGGGCACGTGTCCTCACTGCTGACCCCTGCACTGGCCACCTTGCTTGCTCGGAGTAGGGGCTGGAATCCACGCCTGGCCTCCCCCGGTCAGCACCAGATGGGGACGGCACACAGTGCACGGGGTGGCGGTGCTGAGACCGTGGCCTACGGAACAGGACAGGCGAGGCCCGCCCGCAGCTGCACGCCTGCCCCTCTGCAGCCCGAGGGCCACTCCACCGGCCGCCCAGCCAACACCCAGACTCTGCCGAGACCTCCCCAGCCGAGAGGGGGCTGCAGGACTCCAGGGGGCCCCCTCTCCCTCTGGCAGTGACGAGGCCCTGGTCTTGGTCTGGACTCCTTGGAAGTAGCAGATATTAAGCCTGGGAGGGCTCCAGAGGGTCACGATCAGAACAGCTGTTGACGCTGGGCAGATGACAGTGCACGGCCGCAGAGCAGGGTGGGGGCAAGGGCCACCACGACCCACCTCCCCTCTCCTAATCTGCTCCCTTGGCCAGAGGCTGTCTGCCCACCTCCCGCCCTATCTTCCGGGTGTGAAACACGGACCTCGGTCTAGTAGAGAGGAGGCCTCTCTACTTGAGCCCAGGTCAACTCAGACCCTGCTATGGCCTTTAGCCAGCTCTGCCAGTGGGATCCTGCCCATGACATCTGCCTTCCTAGGACCTCATTCTCCTTCTGAGCTCTTCTGGGTGGACACTCACAACCCGCGGATGAGACCTGGCTCACGGACAGCTCCAGAGAGGACAGCAAGCTCTCCTCAGAGGCAGCCGGGCTTGGCAAAACCAGGAGGGCACGTCAGAGAAAGGCTAAGGTCACCGGAGACAGCGACTTCACTTGTCCACCCATGCATCCTTCCATCTGCCCGCCCATCCGTCCGTCCGTCCGTCCGTCCGTCCGTCCATCCGTCCACCCATCCATCCACCCAGCCACCCATCCATCCATCTGCCCGCCTATCCATCTGTCCGTCTGTCCGTCCGCCCATCCGTCCATCCACCCGCCCATCCGCCCACCTACTCAACCATCCACCCACCCATTGGTCCATCCATCCACCTACAAAGTGAGGGGAGGAGAAAGCCCAGGGGCGTGGACGAGATGTGAAGGCTGAAAGGAGGGGTGTCTAGGAGTCTGGCAAACCTTGGGAGTCAGACAAACCTCGATCAAAATGAAATCCTGGCCCTACCATTATGCCTGGGCGAGTTACTCAACCTTGTCAGCCTCGTCTTGCTCACCTATCAAGTGGGGTAACAAGAAGTCTCACATTGGGTGAACATGAGGAACAATAAGATCGCACACACAGAACGCTTAGTTCAGTGACTGGTCCGTGGTACGCACTGAACGTGTGATGGCCCACGTCACCTCCATCACTGCCAGAATCTGCCTCCTCAGCGACCGTGGCGGCATACATCACCGGGACATACGTCACCGGGACATACATCAACGGGACTCCTCCTCCCCAGCTTCCCGCGCTTCGCCATGTGACTTTGTAGTTTTTCCTACCAAAGAGATGAAATCCCTTTTTCCATCCCATACGAACCTGGGCTCAGCCGTGTGACTTGTTTGGCCAACAGAATGAGGCAGAAGACACGGTAAGGCATTTCCAAGCCCAGGCCAGAAGCAGCCTTGGATGTTTCCAAGAGCTCTCTGTGCCTCTGCCATTGCCGTGGTTGGGCTCCTGGTCCCAGGATGGGGATTAAAGACAGAGCTATCCCAGCTCAACCCAGCCCGGAGCACAAACTGAATCCATCTGTAGGTCCACGAGGAAGCCCCGCCAAGATCCACTGACCCCCACTGACCCACGGACTTGTCAGCAATACAAAGAAATAACAGTTTAGGCCACCGACTCTGGAGGTGGCTTATCACGCAGCACTAGCTGACTGATATACCCCTTCCCCTTCAACTTCTCTCTCCCCTTTCCCCTCTCTGTACCAAAGACATTATGTGACTTCTAGCGACGTCTCCCCTGTAAAGCCAGAACAGGAAAGACTTGTGCACTCAGCCTCGGTTCCCTCCCCACAGCCCCAGCTTCCTCGCTAGAAACAGGAAGTGACGTGGCAGCTCATGGCCCAGGCAGAGCACCGACCATGGGGGAGGTCCAGCGAGGCGTCCGTGGCCTGGAAACGCGGGCGCCGATGCTGGGCTCTGTCTGTCTACTTGTAACCCGAGGCAACACAATTTCAGGCTCTCTCGGACACTGGGGGGGAAGGAAAACCTGCCGTGGGCACTGTGGCCAGGAGGCGCCTCGGACTGCGGGGCAGCTGCACACCCACCGGGAGTCCACACGGCGCACTGGCCATGCACAGGCTCTCCGAGCTCTCCAGGGCCACGCCGAGGGGCTCAGAGGTCACTCTTCCACCATGATGATGACGACGAAAACTTAAACTGGGTCAGACGTCAGAGCCATCGTCTTCCTCCGGGCCGCTACGTGCATGAGAGCAGCCAGGCTGGTGAGCAACACACCCGGGCCCACGCGAGGCGCCGGCTAAGTGGGGGGGCCGAGGCCACCTCGCAGCGCCTCCGCCTGGCGCCCAAGCTCCTGGGCTCTTCATCCTGCTGGCCAGCACCGGCAGACCCCCTGGCCACAGAGACGGCACCTGCAGCACTCGGGCTCAGAGAACAGGGAGGTCCCTCCGCTCCAGGGCACTAGGCCCTCTGGGGACGGGGCGTTCTTGCTCTGAGCCCCTCCCTAGCTGACTTCTCCTGCCCATCAACCGCCCCGAGCCAGAGAGAGCCTATGAGATCGCAGGGGCTGAGGACTCCAGCCCGGCGCCCTCCCTCTGCGGAGCCCCAGCATCCAACTGTCTCAGACACAAGGCCGATACCTTGAATTTGCATAACGTGCTCTTCTCCTTATACGTTACCGATCTGCATTCCGTGCGTGTGCACACGCCCCGCCTGGAACCTACCCTTCAAAGGCTCACTGTCACCCCTCTTCAGACTGGACCGTCATCTCAGGTTACACAGTACTTACACGCTGACCCGTCCCATCACGCGGAGTCATTCGTAGACGCCACCCTGCCTCATCTCAAGGGAGGGGGAGCGGGAAAAGGGGGAGACACTTAAAGCAACAAGATTTTTTTCCAGAACTAATTTTATTTTCTATTTATGTGACAGTCGCTATTAAACAGTGGGTGGGATGTGTTGGCAAAGCTGGGGACGTGCCTGTGTCAGTCAGCCAGGGGGAGGTGGGCAAAGCCTGGAAGGTCGGGAACTCAGCAATCACCCCTCTTCACAGGCCACGTGACCACCGGCCTCGGTGATGACCTCGGCGCCTTCGCCTGCACGCTAGAGCCAATATAACCAGTCCACAGGGCGTGGGAGGACAGAGCCGCTGCGACAGGACGGACCTTGAGGACCCTACGCTAAGTGAGAAAAGCCAGTCACAAAAGGACAAATGCCACCTGATTCCACATGTCTGAGGTCCCTCGGACAAGCGAATCCACAGCGACAGGAAGCAGGACCGGATGCCAGGGCAGGGGGAGCGGGAGGGGGAGGAGAGTTTCTGTTTAAGAAGATGACGTTCTGGAGGTGGTGGCACTGGCTGCTCCACAGTGGGGACGCACTTACCACTGACCGGTTCACGTGAAAACGGTAAAAAAGGTGAATTTCATGTTATCTATATTTCACAATAAAAAACTTTTAATGTGTAACTACTATAAAAATGCAAAGTGACGTCGTAACGATTCACCCGGAGGCCCGATGAGAAAGTGGTCTGTGAGCATCTCTGCTCACACGTCCACCCTCAAACTCAACTCCTGTCTGGGCAGCGAGGTCTGTGCGCCCAGAGAGCCCGCCTCGCCCTCCTGCCCGGAGCCGCAGGCAGGCCCTGCCCCGCCCCCCGCCACGACTGGCTCGGGGCTGACAAGCAGCACCTTCCGCCCCCGTCTGGGGCACAGATTCGGAGAGGAGGCTCGTCCTGCCAACCCGGCCAGCCGCTCCAGGCGTGCCACAGAGATGCCCTGCAAAGTCCCTTCTGATGAAGAGCAGAC
>NW_011892811.1:7204-7921 GCF_000151845.1 Pteropus vampyrus
ATGCCAGGGCAGGGGGAGCGGGAGGGGGAGGAGAGTTTCTGTTTAAGAAGATGACGTTCTGGAGGTGGTGGCACTGGCTGCTCCACAGTGGGGACACACTTACCACCGACCGGTTCACGTGAAAATGGTAAAAAAGGTGAATTTTATGTTATCTATATTTCACAATAAAAAACTTTTAATGTGTAACTACTATAAAAATGCAAAGTGACGTCGTAACGATTTACCCGGAAGCCCGATGAGAAAGTGGTCTGTGAGCATCTCTGCTCACGTGTCCACCCTCAAACTCAACTCCCGTCTGGGCAGCGAGGTCTGTGCGCCCAGAGAGCCCGCCTCGCCCTCCTGCCCAGAGCCGCAGGCGGGCCCTGCCCCGCCCCCCGCCACGACTGGCTCGGGGCTGACAAGCAGCGCCTTCCGCCCCCGTCTGGGGCACAGGTTCGGAGAGGAGGCTCGTCCTGCCAACCTGGCCAGCCGCTCCAGGCGTGCCACAGAGATGCCCTGCAAAGTCCCTTCTGATGAAGAGCAGACGCACCGTCTCCCTTGGCCTCCGAGCTGGCACAGGCCAGTGAGGGGTCTGCCAACCTCTGCCCAACAGAAATAGCACGTGAGCCTCATGTCGAATTTTACATTTTCTAGCAACCGCATTTTTTGAAAATTAAAAGCAAAAGGTAATTCTTAGGATTTTATACTTAACACAATAGATTCAAAGTATCATTCCAA
>NW_011892811.1:11471-16719 GCF_000151845.1 Pteropus vampyrus
GAGAGGGCAAAGCCAAGTTCCTACCTGGGGAGGCTTCTGTCTGCCAGGGCCTGAGGCCAGACATGCCTGGGCGCTGATGCCTGGGGCAGCCCCCCGGCCAGTGGAGATGGGTGTGTGCGCACCGGCCCTCCCGCTGCTGGGAGGGCCTGAGGGGCAGGTCCACACTGGCTCCGTCCGCCATGGGACAGGCAGCCTGGGCCACCTCCCCCCACGCTCCCCAACACTGCTTGCCCGTGAACACCTGCCTCAGGGTCGGCGTCTGGGAGCCCCACGCTGAGACACGGGCTCTGTCAGAACAGCGGGGACACGCCGCCGCCCAGCTCTGAACCCGGCGGGAGCACAGGTGGGCGTTCCCAGGCATCGGGGATGAAGTGGATGTGAGCGGGTGACGACCTCAGGGCCGACATCGAGCACCTTGGAGGTGATGTGGACCTTCCTGTCACCTCCTGCTCCGTGCTTCCCCGAGGCTGGGAGGGGAGCTGAGCGCACCCCAGCATGGGGAGGCTCTGCCACGGCCCCCTCTGCGGCTGAGGGAGCGGGGGCTGGGAACACCTCTGGGCCAGGGCCGCAGGCGGGTGAGAGGCTGAGGGGGGCCTCAGCCCCAGGCACGCCCCATCCCCCAAGCTCGACCCCCCCTCCGACCTCCTAAAGTTCCGACTGGATGGAACAGAGAGAAAGCAGCACGTGAGGGAGAACGGGACACGCAGCTGAGCAGCGAGGGGATGGAGACACCGGGCTCCTGCAGGCCCCAGCGGCAAAGGGGTGTCGCCCGGGCTGTCTCCCAGGAGAGTCTGCTGCAGCGGGAAGGAGGACGGTCGGGAGTGGGGGAGGGGCCGAGGGGGCCTGTCTCCTGCCCGGTGGGGGGACCGCAGGGCGCTTCTGAGGACACGGGGGACGGTACAGGACTCAGCTGTCCCTTGGCTCCCGAGATCGCCCCATCAGACATCATGGGGACGGTGGAAGAGGGCGCGGCCATCTGTCAGGAACTGGGAGCAGGCGCTCGCTGGGCCGGAACCTGGCCCGGGCGACCTCCGTGTCCTGGCCCATCTTGGGCTCCAAGTGTCAAACTCCTCAAGCAGGAAGCCAGTCAGCCCTGCACTGCAGCCATGCTGCCCCCGTCCACCCAGCGTCTCAGCCAGAGACCAGCTGGTGGGAGAGGTGGAGGCACTGAGCCGGACCCCGCCCCTCACCCCATCCTGTCTGTCACAGGTCGGGAAGCTGAGGGCAGGGGCAGGGGGCACACCCGACAGCTCAGCAAGTCTCAGCGGGACAAACGCACTGGGTCACAGAGGACAGACAGGTCAACCAGGGAGGGTGGAGAAGCACAGTGACCACCGCTTAACGATGTTGCGCAGCTGGGGGGCTGAGACCCCTGCCCGGGATGTATAGGACCTGAACCCTCTCGACTCTTCCACCAGCCGTGTCGTCTCGGGAGGCCTGCAGCGAAGGGCCGAGCCTATGGCTTCAGTTCTGGGCCATAGCCGGCCGTTCTGCTGCTGCCTGAGAAACTTAAGAAGCCCTCACCCCACCCCCAGGAAGTGGCCAGCAGCCCTCAGCAGAACGGGAGGCCACGTTTCAGATTCTGAGGATGTTTCTGCTCATGGTGACCCCGGCGCCTGCCCCAATCCCCTCGCAGCTTCCTTCACACGAACAGGCCCCTAAGCGCCTGACAGGGCCTCGTGCCTGCCCCACCGTCGGCAGAGCCTGGGAAACTTCCCTTCCCTTCCCGAGATCCAGGCAGCGCGGGGAGGGTCCTGGCTGGAAGCAGGAGCCCAGGTCCCGGCCGGTGCTTCCACGGGGACGGCCACTCCGGCTCCGGGCCTCAGTTTGCCCAGCTGTAAAAAGGGCACCGCACTAGGTGACCTCCCGATCCTGCTGCTGGGCTCAAAAGCCTGTAGAAGGCGGCACTGCCAGACAGCTTCTGATAAGCACGTTACTTTATAATCAGAGGAAAACTTTACGACAGGAGGAAATGGAAGGGGTGTCCCCAAGTGCTGACACAAAAGGCCTCACGCAGCTCAGGAAACAGCCAGAAGTCGGCCCTGCCGGTCAGCCAGCCAAGTTTCCAGAAGAGGACAGAGCAGCAGAATGACGTGGTATGGACGGAGGTACCACGAAAGGCCACCTGTCCCATCCCATGGGCAGGATGGCCATGCCACAGGCAGGCCAGGAGGTCCTCCCCTCCGGCCCCCAGGGGGCCCAGCTCTGAACCTTAGGAGCCTGGCAAGCCCAGGACCTCGCACTCCACAGTGGCCCACCTTGCACCCACAGCCCGGCCTGGCAAGCATGCAGGACACGCGGAGGGAGCAGGGCTCGCTGCCACTGCTGGCGGCCAGCCACGCCACCCTCGGATGACATGCTCATTTCTATGCACCATCAGCCCCGCCAAGTCCCATGACCTTGGCGTGTGGGGGCCACGGGAGAAGGACGCGTGTGTGCACAGCCCCTCCATCCGACGCTTCGATTAACATTCCCCGTGCAAAGCTGGGGCTGTAATTACAGCGAGTGATTAACGGCAAGTGGCCTGTCTCGCAGGGAGCAGATCACCAGCGGAGGCCGGGAGCGCCTCGCTCACCTCAGAACCACCGGTGCCTCCTAAACAGGGGCCTGGCGCCCGGGTAGCTGGTGATTAATGGAGGGGATGGGAGTGGGGACATTTCCCGGGCATCCGTCACCGAGCTTTTTCCTCTTGCCGGTCACCGTGCTGGCCAGGCGTCGGGGCGGGGGGGGACGGGGGGGGCAGCTGGGACCTGAGCAGAGCACCTGGGAGCCCTGGGAAGGCACAGGCCTCGCTGCACTTCCCCCAGGCCAAAGTGCACCCCTGGACAGCAGCTCCGCAGCTCCGCAGCAAGAGGGACAGGCGAGGAAGGCCACCAGCCAGGCGACACTCAGGGCCACTCACTGGCAGAGGCTCCTGCCACGACTGTCCCCATCCAGCAAGACTCCCACGTCAAACCGAACGCCGGCTCAGCTGGCAATGGGGCACAGGAGCCTGGGGCACCCTTCTGCGGGTGAAGGGCAGGGGACAGGGGGACCCCTGGGGCGGACGGAGCGTTGGCAGGGGTGTGGATGTTCTGACATCCACACAGATGAAATAGCACATAGTGTGTGTCGCGGGCTAACGTTATGTGACGCGTTCCCCACTCACTCGAGTCACGAACCACCCATGTTAGGTGCTGGGACACAGATAACTTAGGGACCAAGTCCTGCCCAGAGAGGCCGACAGTCACAGAAACTCAGTAACGGCCGGAGGACTCCGAGGGTGACGCCTGCAGGGAGCCCCACGGGAGCCCCCGGGCCTGCTCTCGGGAGATGTGGTGGGGGCAGGAAGTGCAAGGCAGAGGTGACCCCGAGACCTACCAGAAAGTCAGCTGGGAATTTATCTGTGGGGTACCACGTGCTGGATGCACGTCCCCATCACACACAGCCGCTGCGGCCACACCCCAGTCTTCCCACACACCCCGCCCTCGCCGGACCAGCACCGCAGGTGGCCAAGGGGCCGGTGCGCAAAGGGTTGTGCCAGATCTAACTCTGGACGCGGGCTTTGTGCCCCTGCCCTGGTCCAGGAGACCCCGCTGAACCCTGTGCCCCGCTGCTGTGTGTGTGCTGACGGACTCGGGGCAGCTCACGCACAGAGCTCTGAGTAACCACCCAGATGGCCGCTCGGCGTGCTGGGCACCACGCTCACCACTGTACTCCCCTGGGCCCTCGCACCGACCCAAAAGGAAGGTTCTAGAAGCACCCCAGTTACCGACCAGGAGGCCACCGCGGCTCAGCCGCACACGCCCCGGGCGCTCTGAACCGCGAGGCCCACTCTTCACCCTCTCCCTCCAGAAGCCCAGCTCTCACCGAGAGGCCACCCCAGGACCTAAGCAAGGTCTCCTCCCCGGAGCCCAGGGTCCTGGGTGCCCGCAGCCGAGACCACATCCGGGACAATAGCGTGAGCTCTGGCCAGCCAGGATGGTCAGCAGCTGCCTCGTCAGCCAGTTCCCAAGCGTGACAAATATTCAACAAAGCAAACGAAGAAAAATGAACTATTTCCAGCACCTAAAATCCGCCCTGCCCCACGGGCACCAAATTGAGAAACCAGCCGTCAGCCATGTCACCCCTCCCGGCACCCTCTCTCTCCAGCTTCCCTGTGCCCCCCCCAGCTCCCCCTGGGCACAGAGCACCCCTACCCTGCTCGCCCTCTGACTTGTCGCCTGTCCTCCCTCCCCAAGTGCAAGGCCACGAGGCCATGGGAGAGGTCCCCGTGGGGCATACAGGGAGTGAGGTGGCAGAGCACTGTTTCAACGCAAGGTGCCACGGGGTGGCCCGTGACGGAGGGCAGCCGCAGAACTCCTTCCTGAGGGCACGGCCGCCTTGTTCTGAACCAAAGGCGGGCGTCCGGCGCAGCCTGAACCGGCCTGTTCCTCTGGCGGCCCCTCTCGCCCCCTGTCCCTTCCTCCCTCGCAGCCCTGTAAGCCGGGAGCCCAGCGAGCGGACGCAGGCGCCAAGCTCTACCCGTCCTCCTCGAGCTGGAAGTCGAGGCCGCCAAGTGAGCACGAGCCTGACTCGACGTCCCCTCGCGTCCTGCCTGTGGCTTCGTGCCGCTCCCGGCGCCAGGCCCTGGTGTGCGGATGACAGGGTCCCGTCCCCCACAAGCCTGCACCGCGGCCAAGGACGACAGACATGGAGACACCGACGGCGGTGGCCTGTCACCGGAGTGACCAGTCCTTTTTCCAAGTCCCACCCCTGCCCCCAGGACTGCTGTGCCCCTGGACAGGGCTGGACGTGCCGCTCTGTGGGGCTGGGACCCGGATGAGCTGCTTCGTGAACATCCGGGCCCAGCGCGAGGACGGAAAGAGGGTGCCCGCTGAGGGGCGTGAGAGCCCCCGCCCCGGCACGCCGTGACCCGGGAGGGAAGGCCAGGCAGCCTGGGGGCGCAGCTTGGCCCAGCTATGGGACCACGGACTGCGGACCTCCCCGGCAACTGCTCAGAGCCTGCGGAACGACCCATCCGCGTCGCCCACACACGATACGCACAGTGGGGCCACCCAGACGAGGGACATCAGTCGGCATCGCAAAAGGCCACTCGACACACACCACAATGCGACGGCCCTTGAAAATACTACGCCGTGTGCGATAAGCCAGACGAAAGGACAAGTACTATACAACCCCACTGAACGAGGGACCCAGAGACTGACAGACAGGAAGTAGACGGGTGGTGGCCTCGGGCTAAGGGAGCTGGAGTCTAATGGGCAGAGTT
>NW_011892812.1:0-2352 GCF_000151845.1 Pteropus vampyrus
TGTTAGGGTTAAGGTACGGGGTTAGGTTTAGAGTTCGCTTTTGGTTTAGAGTTAGGGTTAGGATCAGGGTTAGGCTTAGCCTGAGTAATAGGGGTAGGGTTAGTTTTAGTGTAAGACGTTAGGGTTAGGATTAATGTTAGAGTTAGTGTTATGGTTAAGTTTGGTTTAGGTTTGGGTTTAGTGTCAGAGTTAGATTTGGGGTCAGGTTAGGTTTAGCTTAGGGATAGATTTATGGTTAGTTTAGGATTAGGGTTTGGTTTATGTTAGAATTAAAATTAAGGTTAGTAATATTGTTACAGTTAGGGTTGGCCTTAGGTTTATGGCTAGGTTTAGCGTTCAGAGGTTAGAGTTAAGGTTAGGGTAGTGTTAGTGGTAAATTTAGAATTAGCTTTAGTTTTAGCATTAGGATCAGTCTTATGGTTATTGTTAGGGTTACAAGATGGGGTTAGGTTGAAGGTTAGGGTTTAGGGTTTGAGGTATTGTTAGGTTAGTGTTAGGGTTACTGTTAGGGTTTGGCGTAAGTTTAAGTTAGGGTTATGCTTAGTGTTAAAGTTATGTTTAGGGTTAGTTTTAGAGTTAAATTTAGGGTTAGGGTTAGGTTTAGGGTATGAGGTTACGTTTAGGGTTATTGGTAGTGTAATACTAAGGGTTAGGTTTAGAATTAGGTTTAGAATTAGCTTTAGTTTTTGGGTTAGTGTCAGGGTTAGAGTTAGTGATAGTGTTAGTTTTATAATTAGGGTTATTATTAGCTCTAGTTTAAAGTTAAGATCAGGGTTAGTGTAAGGAGTTAGGTTTAGAATTTATTAGTGTAAAATTTATTATTAGTGTAAATATTATTAGTGTAAAATTCAGGGTTAGGGTTAGAATTACGGTTAGGATAAGGTTTAGTCTTAGCGTTAGAATCAAGTTAGGGTTAGTATTTTCGTTAGGATTTGGGTTATGTTTAGTTTAGGGATATGTTTAGGGTTAGTATTACACTAAGGGGTTAGGGTTAGGTTTATTGTTGGAGTAAAATTTAAGCATATTGTTAGAATTACGATTACGATTAGCTTTAGTTTTAGGGTAGGTTCAGATTTAGGGTTAGTGTTAGAGTTAGGATTAGCTTAGAGTTAGAGTTACCGTTAGGGTTCAGGTAAGGTTATCATTAGGGTTAAGATTAGGGTGAGGTTTAGGTTAGAGTTAGTGTTAAGGTTAGCATTAGTGTTAGGGTTAGGATAAGCTTTACTGTTAGGGTTAGTGTCAGGATTAGGGTTAGTGTTAGTGTTAGGTTTAAAATTTAGGTTATCATTAGCTTTGCTTTTAGGGTTAAGACCAGCGTTCCTGTTAATGTTAAGGTTAGGGTTAGAGTTAGGATTAGTTTTAGACTTAAAGTTATATTTAGTGTTAAGTTTATGATAAGGAGTTAGTTTTAGGGTTATTAGATTAAAATTTAATGTTAGGGTTAGTGTTAGGGTTATGGTTAGAATTAGGGTTAGGATTAGCTTTAGTTTTAGGTTTAGGTTAGCTTAAGTTAGGTTAGTGTTAGAGTTACTCTTAGAGTTCGGGTTAGTTTCAGTAGGGGTAGGTTTAAGGTTATAGTTAGGGTTAGAGTTTGTGTAGGTTAGAGTTATACTTAGGGATAGAGTTAGTTTTAGGGTTAGTTTTAGCTATAGTTTAGGGTTAGGATTACATCATGGGGTTAGGTTTAGTTATATTGTTAGTGTAAAATTTAGTGTTAGAGTTAGAATTAGGGATAAGTTTAGGGTTAGGTTTAGGGTTAAGGATCTGGATAGGGTTCGATTTAGTTTTAGAGTGAAAGTAAGGGTTAAGGTTAGGTTTAGGGTAAGGGGTGAAGGTTAGGGTTATTTTTTAGTGTACAATTTAGGGTTAGGTTTAGGGTTAGGATTGGAGTTAGGGTAGGGTTAGGTTTAGTGTTAGTGCTAGGGCTAGGTTTCTGGATAGGGTAAGTGGTTAGAGTTAGGATAGGTATTAGGGTTAGGGTTCGGGTTAATGTTTGATTGAGGTTAGTGTTTAAGGTTATTGTTAGTGTTAGGCTTAGGGTTAGGTTTAGAGTTAGTGTTAGAATAAGGGGTTAGGTTTAGTGTTAGGGTTGGGGTTAGCCTTAGGTTTGGGGTTAAGTCTAGGTTTAGGAATAGGTGTATGGTCAGGAATAGATTTAGGGTTAGGTTTAGGGTAAGAGGTTAGAGTTAGAATTAATGTTAGCGTTAGGGTTATTGTTATGTTAGGTTTAGGGTTAGAATTAGGGCCAGGTTAGGTTAAGCTTCAGGTTAGGTTTATGGTAGTGGTAGGTTTATGGTTAGTTTTACATTAGAGTTAGAGTTAGTGTTAGGTTATTGTTACATATAGTTTTAG
>NW_011892812.1:3572-3849 GCF_000151845.1 Pteropus vampyrus
TTGGGGTTAAGTCTAGGTTTAGGAATAGGTGTATGGTCAGGAATAGATTTAGGGTTAGGTTTAGGGTAAGAGGTTAGAGTTAGAATTAATGTTAGGTTTATGGTTAGTTTTACATTAGAGTTAGAGTTAGTGTTAGGTTATTGTTACATATAGTTTTAGCTGTAGTTTTAGTATTAGGATCAGGATTACTGTTAAGGTTAGGGTTAGGCTTATGGTTATAATAAGGGGTTAATATTAGGTGTAGGTATAGGGTTAGGGTACGGGTTAGTTTTAGGTT
>NW_011892812.1:5730-6106 GCF_000151845.1 Pteropus vampyrus
TTTAATTTTGGTTAGGATCAGTTTTAGGGTTAGGATTATTGTAAGAGTTTAGAGTTAGGATTAGTGTTAGGGTTAGGGTTAGGGATTAGGGTTATGCTTAGGCTTCGGGTTAAAGTTAGGATTAGGGTTAAGGTTAGAGTTAGGGTTAGAGTTAGAGTAAGGGTTACTGTAATGTTTAAGGTAGGGTTAGGGTTACTTAAAGAGTTTAGATTTAGGATGAGTGTTAAGGTTAATTTAAGGGTTTGGGTTACGTTAAAGTTAGAGTTAGGGTTAGGTTTAGGTTTAGGTTTAGGATTAGGGTAAGGGTTATTTTAGGGTAAGGGTTAGGGTTAGTGTTAGGGTTTTTGTTGAGGGTTAAGTTTATGGTTTAGGGGTT
>NW_011892813.1:0-327 GCF_000151845.1 Pteropus vampyrus
AGCACAGGGTGGCTGAGCGAGGTAGCTCTCGGCCCCATGGTCCCACAGACGCCTGCCTGCCGCCTCTCTGGGAAGCCTCTGGTAGGACCCGATCCCCCGGGGCGGGGCGGGGGGCGGTGTGGCTGCTGACAGGGGGCTGCGAGACCCAGGAGAGCCTGGACCCGGGACAGGAGAAAATGGAACAAGGCAGCCGTGGACCTCAGACAGCTGGCTAGGAAGAGGAAGAAGCTCGCCAAGGCCAACGGGCACTGCTGGCGGTCTTGGGCAATGCCCACCCATCCTGGCTGAAGCCAGAGTCATGTGCTCCTCTCCGTCCGAGCCCCTCCC
>NW_011892813.1:2997-3571 GCF_000151845.1 Pteropus vampyrus
AGGCCCACACAGCTGGCGCCGGCAGAGTGGAGCTCCGTCCTTAGGCGGCTTGGCCACCGTGTCTCTGCTCCTAAAGCCGGAGCGGCCTCTTGCATGAGCATCTGGGATGAGACTTAGAAATCAGGCAGTGGGGTGCCAGGCCCAGAGAGGGAGCATGTGACAACCGGCAGCTTTGACACTATCATGGCAGCCCTGCTGGCCGGGGCCCAACCTGGAGCATGTAGAACGAAGCCACGTGTGAGGTCACTGTTCAGGGGCCCGTGCACTGACCTGGCTCTGGGCATTGCACACCGTACTGTGTGCCGGTGTCACCTCCAACACGTGTCCCTGTTGTGAGGTCCTGCCAGGAGCGTGTGCTTGAGAGCTGTGGTCATAGGACACTTGGGAGCTGGGTCTGCTCGGGGGTTGATGGAGGAAGTTGTCGGCAGGTGATCTACTTCGATGCCACATAAACAAAAACCTGCATAGTAAAGAAAACACACCAAAGGTGAAACATTATCCATTTTGTGTGGCTCTTCCCAGCTAAATCGGCAGCATAATTTCCCTGTAGCGTTAGAAACCCTTCGTTTCGTCC
>NW_011892813.1:8696-9955 GCF_000151845.1 Pteropus vampyrus
CAACCCCACCTCGTTGCTGGGTTGGGACAGTAACTAGAGTTAAAGCCGGTCATAGATTTTGAGACGCACACGGCTGCCCAACTGGGCTCCCCGCTCCATGCGGCTCACCCTTCCGCTGAGATCAGAGCTGGGTACAATGACCGCCCTGCTTCTCCACCCGGAGACAACGTGAATCCCCCTCCCCCTGCCCCCCATCCTTCATCCTGGTTCTAGTTCTCTTCTTGTGGACATGGGGTGCAGTGTGCCCCTCAATCTTATAGCATGCCTGCTCCCATGCTGCCAGCAGACAGATGGACACACCGATCGAGAGGGAACCTTCCCTCCCCCGCACCCCCAGGCTGATTCAGTCCTTTTAATAGGAAGACGCTTGCTCAGAGTCAGGGCCTGAGTCAGAACACAGCGGTGGAGAAACGCTGGCTGCTGAGTTAGGGCTGGCTTAAGGCTCAGGCCACACTTAACACGCCGTAGACCTCAGCCCATCCACCTAAATCGTGACTCGGTTTCCTCCTCCGTAAAGTGGGCAGCACAAACGAGAAATAAGGCATGTAAGTCCCTGAGCACCTAGGAGACAGCCAGTACGTGGCAGCTGCTGTCGGAGGCGTTATCGGAGAAGCATCCGTCCCATTCCCCGAAAAAAGTGAGCGCGCAGCTGCCCCAGCGCTGCCGAGACCTGTTTTGTGTGGTCATTTGGGTTTTCGGTTGAAAGTGGAGTAAGGATCATACTTCTTCCCTGTGCTTTTGAGTAAACAGCTCCCTCTGATCTCGCTCCCTGGGAGCACAATTTCAAAGGGTTTCTCCATCCAGCTAAAGCAAACCTCGATCATCCTAGTGCACAAAACACCCACCCAGGCTATTTGTCTCCGCTCTGAGTGCTTGGCACGGGGCCAGGAGAAGCGTTCGGGGGTGCTCGGTGAAGAATGCTGGCATTCAGAAAGGGTTGACTGTCCGCTGTGGGACAACCCCACCCCGTACTCTGCCTGGGGTTCTTGGCAGCCCGAGTTAACCACAAGACAAGTTTTATCATCTGTTAAACCTGTCGTTTGGGGAAAAAAAATGACTTCAATAAAATATTTCAACAATTATAGTCCATTTTAATTAGGTGTGTGCCACATAATTATAGATTAAAAAAATGTATAGGGTTTCAAAACCGAGCACCCTGGCCGTACACCCAGAGTTAGCTATTGTCGGCGGAATTTCCAGCTGAATCGTCCACCTGAGGACACCTGCATACCTGGCGAGCCCTCCCCCGCTGCCTCCCC
>NW_011892814.1:0-2385 GCF_000151845.1 Pteropus vampyrus
GCTTCCCTTCCGACCTCTGCTGCCCTTTTGTGCCCGTGGGCACAGGGTACCAGCCCTGCCTCCTGCCTCTGGAGGATGCCAGAGCAGGAGGCAGTGACAAGGGACATAAGTCAGGCCTGGTTCCTGAACCAGGGGACCTTAATCATCAGCTGTAAAATGGCAAGGGGGTAAATGCAGACTTCCAGGCCCAGCTCCAGACCTGCTGGGTTGTCATGAGGTCACGTGGGACGCCACACAGTGTGTGGACCAGACCAAATGCCCACTGATGAGCAGTCCTTAGGTTCCAAACCCTTCGTAAACTCAAAAGAGGAAAACTTCAAAATATAAAAGCATAGGCTTTTGGACTTGGAATGGTGCGTGGAGATCTGGTTATGCGGGGGTTCGGGTCTGTGCCTGGCCTGCAAAAGGTCTGCAGACATCTTGCAGTTTGAGGCTAAGTGTGTGTGCGCAAAGGTGGGTCAGTTCTCATAGGGTGTGAGACTCAGAAGAGGTTTAGGAAATATTCAACCAGGCCAAACAAACACTTTGATTTAAGGAGCCTGAGGCCAGGGAGGGCTGACCTGCCAGAGGACACAGAGTGCGCATATGTGTTAATTTAGGTGCCCCCCCAAATTGTTTAAAGAAGGGCCTGCGTACACGCCCAACTCTGTTGTACTTGGAGCCAGAGGACACATCCTGGTGTCCTGTCTCTCGCGCTTGTTCTCTGTCAGCCTTGCCGAATTCAGGCTTCCCTGGTGCTCCCTCTTCTCCCCTCCCCCATCCGGCTGCCAGAACCACCTCTGAAATGCCTCTCTGATTTCGGTTTCCCAAGTCCCCTGAGGTGTACAGCCAGGCAGGCGAGGCTTCTGCAGGCACCCGGATGCCTGTCTGGGTTTCATGTCTAGATCTCGCCATTAGCTTTCCTACCTTGCTCTCTGCCCTGAGTCTCAGCAAACTCCTTCTTCAGAGGGCCTCTCTAATGTCACTTCCTCCAGGAAGCCTTCCCCAACCTGCCCTTTGAACTCATCTTACGTAGTTGCAGACGGATCTTTCTCCCTTGCCCAGGGCAGGAACCTTGTATGTGTTTTCCATCTCTACGGCCCAAGCCCACAGCCCGCAGTCCAGGGCCCAGAGTGCTTGGTGAAGGCCCCTACGTGGAACACTCCCTGAGTGACTTGCTGTCCTCCCTTCCCCAGATCAGCCGCATTGAGTACATCCACTCCAAGAACTTCATACACCGGGATGTCAAGCCCGACAACTTTCTCATGGGGCTGGGGAAGAAGGGCAACCTGGTGTACATCATCGACTTCGGCCTGGCCAAGAAGTACCGGGATGCCCGCACCCACCAGCACATTCCCTACCGGGAAAACAAGAACTTGACCGGCACTGCGCGCTACGCCTCCATCAACACCCACCTGGGCATTGGTGAGTGAGCGAGGCCGGCGGGCAGAGTGCTCCCGTGGGCTGTCGGCCAGGGCCCTGGCTTTCTGCAGCCTGGATGTTCCCCCAACTTGCCACAAAGCCAGGTCTTCCCCTTCAAAGAACAGCTGTGGCGTGCTGAGTGCCTTCACCCCCACAGCAGCCTTGTAGAGTGGGACAGGAAATTCCCCATCATTATAGGGTAGGAAACACAGGCTCACGGGTAACAGGTTGCTTAAGGTCATGTGATTTAGCAAGTGCCAAAGCTGCATTTGACCCCAGCGCTGTCTGATGCCACAGCTTGTGCCCTGTCCACAAAGTAGACCAGGCAAGGAGGCACCAGGTGCCCACTGCATAGCCATCAAATGAATGAATACTGAACTGGAGAAACTAGGCCTAGACTGGGTTGAGAAAGCTCAGCCCCAGGCTCCTTCTCTGTAGGAGTAATAAATGCAGTGCCTGTTTGTGACGTGGTTGCAGCAAGCCAGCATGCAATGGGGAGGGAGTGTGCTGGCTACACAGGGTGGGCTGTTCCCCCTCAGTCAAGAAGCATGTCCTGGAAGAGGGGGATCCTGGCCCCCATCGGCCAGGAGCTCAAGTGAACCCTGCTCCTCACCTTGTCCTTGACCCTCCGTGCAGAGCAAAGCCGTCGAGACGACCTGGAGAGTCTGGGCTACGTGCTCATGTACTTCAACCTGGGCTCGCTGCCCTGGCAGGGCCTCAAAGCGGCCACCAAGCGCCAGAAGTACGAGCGGATCAGTGAGAAGAAGATGTCGACGCCCATCGAGGTCCTCTGCAAAGGCTACCCCTGTGAGTAGCCAGGGGAGGTGGTCAGCCTGGGGCCCCCTGAGGCCCTTTCTAAGGGAAAGATGAGGCCACACGGGATCTGTTCCGAGATAACCCTGCCCCTGACACCAGAACATTAATTTTGTGTTCTCTGTCACTGCTTGGGCAGAGCGAGAGGCCTGGTCGTTAACTAGTCAGTAT
>NW_011892814.1:2435-4777 GCF_000151845.1 Pteropus vampyrus
GGTTCCCCTTACATGGCCCATGAGCCTTTTGTGGCCCCGCGCCGTCCCCCCTCGCATCCGGCCTTCTTGCTGCACCAGCCTGTGGTTCTCTGAATTGTCCCTAGTTCCTCATTTCCTTCCCCTTGTATGTGCGCCAGTTCTCGCTGTCTGAGCTGGGTCAGATGTACCTCTGTGCCCCACAATCCCCTCTGCTTCCCTCGGCTACAATGCTGAGCCCTCTGCCACCTTTCCAGCCTCCCCCAAGGGGCACCGAGCCTCTCAGATGCAGACACAAGTTGGTGCTGGCTTGGGGCTGCCGGCCCAGCCGAGGATGACCCTGTCCCTTGCTTCCCCCACCCCTGGCAGGTGCCAACATTGCTTCTGGTGAAGAAGTTGCCATCAAGCTCGAGTGTGTGAAAACGAAGCACCCCCAGCTGCACATCGAGAGCAAGTTCTACAAGATGATGCAGGGGGGAGGTGAGAGCCAGGAGGGGGTCGGGCAGGTGGGGTGGGGAGCCCGAGGACATGTGCTGAGGGAGAGGGGGCTCCGGGGGCTGCTCCGGGGCCAGGAAAGACAGCCTTTGACAGCCCCGTTTCCCGGCCCACAGTGGGAATCCCATCCATCAAGTGGTGCGGGGCCGAGGGTGACTACAACGTCATGGTCATGGAGCTGCTGGGGCCCAGCCTCGAGGACCTCTTCAACTTCTGCTCCCGCAAGTTCAGCCTCAAGACGGTGCTGCTCCTGGCCGACCAGATGGTGAGTACTCCTCTGACCCACCCCGGCCGGGGGACCCTGGGGCCTGCCGGCCTTGGCGCTTCCCTTCCGACCTCTGCTGCCCTTTTGTGCCCGTGGGCACAGGGTACCAGCCCTGCCTCCTGCCTCTGGAGGATGCCAGAGCAGGAGGCAGTGACAAGGGACATAAGTCAGGCCTGGTTCCTGAACCAGGGGACCTTAATCATCAGCTGTAAAATGGCAAGGGGGTAAATGCAGACTTCCAGGCCCAGCTCCAGACCTGCTGGGTTGTCATGAGGTCATGTGGGACGCCACACAGTGTGTGGACCAGACCAAATGCCCACTGATGAGCAGTCCTTAGGTTCCAAACCCTTCGTAAACTCAAAAGAGGAAAACTTCAAAATATAAAAGCATAGGCTTTTGGACTTGGAATGGTGCGTGGAGATCTGGTTATGCGGGGGTTCGGGTCTGTGCCTGGCCTGCAAAAGGTCTGCAGACATCTTGCAGTTTGAGGCTAAGTGTGTGTGCGCAAAGGTGGGTCAGTTCTCATAGGGTGTGAGACTCAGAAGAGGTTTAGGAAATATTCAACCAGGCCAAACAAACACTTTGATTTAAGGAGCCTGAGGCCAGGGAGGGCTGACCTGCCAGAGGACACAGAGTGCGCATATGTGTTAATTTAGGTGCCCCCCCAAATTGTTTAAAGAAGGGCCTGCGTACACGCCCAACTCTGTTGTACTTGGAGCCAGAGGACACATCCTGGTGTCCTGTCTCTCGCGCTTGTTCTCTGTCAGCCTTGCCGAATTCAGGCTTCCCTGGTGCTCCCTCTTCTCCCCTCCCCCATCCGGCTGCCAGAACCACCTCTGAAATGCCTCTCTGATTTCGGTTTCCCAAGTCCCCTGAGGTGTACAGCCAGGCAGGCGAGGCTTCTGCAGGCACCCGGATGCCTGTCTGGGTTTCATGTCTAGATCTCGCCATTAGCTTTCCTACCTTGCTCTCTGCCCTGAGTCTCAGCAAACTCCTTCTTCAGAGGGCCTCTCTAATGTCACTTCCTCCAGGAAGCCTTCCCCAACCTGCCCTTTGAACTCATCTTACGTAGTTGCAGACGGATCTTTCTCCCTTGCCCAGGGCAGGAACCTTGTATGTGTTTTCCATCTCTACGGCCCAAGCCCACAGCCCGCAGTCCAGGGCCCAGAGTGCTTGGTGAAGGCCCCTACGTGGAACACTCCCTGAGTGACTTGCTGTCCTCCCTTCCCCAGATCAGCCGCATTGAGTACATCCACTCCAAGAACTTCATACACCGGGATGTCAAGCCCGACAACTTTCTCATGGGGCTGGGGAAGAAGGGCAACCTGGTGTACATCATCGACTTCGGCCTGGCCAAGAAGTACCGGGATGCCCGCACCCACCAGCACATTCCCTACCGGGAAAACAAGAACTTGACCGGCACTGCGCGCTACGCCTCCATCAACACCCACCTGGGCATTGGTGAGTGAGCGAGGCCGGCGGGCAGAGTGCGCCCGTGGGCTGTCGGCCAGGGCCCTGGCTTTCTGCAGCCTGGATGTTCCCCCAACTTGCCACAAAGCCAGGTCTTCCCCTTCAAAGAACAGCTGTGGCGTGCTGAGTGCCTTCA
>NW_011892814.1:7587-9713 GCF_000151845.1 Pteropus vampyrus
AGTTTATGACAGCAATTGATCGCCCATCTCCATGACCTCCAGATCCAGAGTGTTCGACAGGGGCAGGTGAAGAGCCGCGAGCTGGGGTCTTGCAGCACCGGCTTACCGAAACAGGACGCTCGTTCCTTGTTCACAGGTCTTCACTTGCTCTCGACGAGTCTTCAGAGGCTCCGCCCATAGTCAGGCTAGGGTTTCTTCAGCACAGGGAGGGCTGTAGTTCCGTTCTCTCTTCATCTTGCCCCCGTTTAGATCGAAAGTATTCGTAGGGACAGTGGGAGGTTAGGACAGTGCTGGCTGCTGAGGGCCCTGGGCGTGTGGGCCTCACAGTGGCTTCTTCTGTCCTTGTAACTCCCACCAGCTGAGTTCTCAACATACCTCAACTTCTGCCGCTCCCTGCGGTTCGACGACAAGCCCGACTACTCGTACCTGCGCCAGCTCTTCCGCAACCTCTTCCACCGGCAGGGCTTCTCCTACGACTACGTCTTCGACTGGAACATGCTCAAATTCGTGAGTCACCTGCAGGCCAAGGCGGGCTTGGGGGACTGGACAGGGAAGGCCCTGACTCACAAGGCCAAAGTGACCCTGTGGTGGGCGGGGCTCCCCAAAAACGGGAGCTATGAGCTGGACCGTGCTAGTGACCTCACTGGGGTCCCAGAGCCCCTGCGCTCCCCACACTGCTGTCTCATCGATGCCGACGGTGTGTACCGCCAGGGCCGAGGCAGGGCGCCACCTCCCACCAGAGCCAGGAGAACCTGGCTGGGCCTCCGGTCCCTCCTAGGTGGCCGCAGCCGGGCGTGGCTGGCTCTGGCAGGTCCCCCTGCCGTCTTGCTCGTGGCCTACACCTTCCTACTCCTGGTGTTCTGCACGTCCCAGGTGGCTGCCTTCTCTGCGGCCCCTCTGGCCAGCCTGGACCCATTCAGTGTGGCGTCTTTCTTCCTGGCCGTGGGACCCTGGGCCTTGCTAGGTGGCGGTTCTGTCTCCCTCTTTTAAGAGTCGGGGGTGGGGTGGTGAGAAGCGGTCGTCAGCTGTGCCTGGAGCTCTGGAATCTGAAATCGCATGACTTGTCTCACGTCTCTTCTGGAAAAGGGGGCTTCTTCGAGCCAGGCTCAGCCCTGTGACAGTGAAGCTATTGCACGGCCCCGCCCCCACCTCTGTCCCTCTGCTGGGCCCACGTACTCACTCACCTGCTGGTAAGGACCCTCCAAGGCCTGGTCTTTCCAAGATTTACCACTTGACCAGGTGAGCACAAGAGGCTGAGCCTCTACTGTGCTTTCTGTGTCCCTTCCAGGTGCCCGGCGCCCCTGGGCACCCAGGGCCCTCCAGGTAGGCTGATGGAGGAAGTGGAGGAGGTGGAGGAGCTGCCCCCTCAAAACTACTGGCCCGTGGTCTGGATTCCAGGGCCCCAGTTCTGAAAGCGCCAAGTGTGCCTGAGCCCATCGGGGCCGGGCCTGAGGAGGTGTCTCTTGGCGTGGTGGGGGTCAGTGGAGAGGGCATGGCAGAGAAAGCCCTGCCACGAGATTTTTAAGGATGGAGCAGCCGCCGATGAACAGAGCCGGAAGGAGGAGTGATGTTCATTGCCCTAGAGGAGCCTGGGATTGGGCACCGGGAGCAGCTTCAGCCAGACCCCGGCGGCGGCCTCTGTATTGAACCTGAACTTATTAAACGTCTCCCACCTGTGCCGCGCCTCATTCCGGTGTGCCTCTCCTTTCGTCGCGGTGCCCTTGGCCCGCTGTGGCGATGCTTAGGACCGAGGCCTTGTTCTCCCGAATGCTGGGAGCGACGTGTGGTCTCGTGCCTCTCCTCTTTCTGGGTCTCAGAAGGCAGCCTGGTACTGCTTCCTAAGTGGGCCAGAAGTCAGGCAGAGACCTGACAGGCCGAGGGACCTAAGGGGTGGGGATGGGAGATGGGCAGTGGGGGTCCAGGGCCAGGCGTCCTCGCCACAGAACATCACTCAGGGAGGGTGGGCAATCGACCGTCTGTGTAGAAAGTCATTCCAGAGTCTGGTTCTGGGATGGGCTTGGCCCTTCTCTCACTCAGCACAGCTCCAAGAACTGGTTTCACTTGTCCAGGCCTGTGCCATTCAGCATGGCAGCCACAGGCTACATGTGGCCAATTTTTAGTTAAAA
>NW_011892815.1:0-2072 GCF_000151845.1 Pteropus vampyrus
GCTTGACACAGAGTTCTAACTTCCTGTCACAAATCTGTGGCTGCCCTGGCTGGAGGAGGTGCAGGCTGGGGTCTCCGGGTGGCCACGGCAGCCCCGCGCCCGTGCCCTGTCCCCGGCCCTCACGCGGGAGAGCCTCGGACTCCGGGAGCGGCAGAGGCCTGCCCGCCTGGACCCCAAGCCCTTCCATGGTGTGGGGAGCCTGGAAGGACTGAATTCCTCAGGTTACGAGAATTTGCTTTTTTAATCGAGGGCAGGAGGCTTGAAAAGTCTCGCTGTCCACCTCCAGGGGCCACGGACAGAGCGCCGTGTTACTCCACCTGTCTGGGCACAGGCTCCGGGGCCCGAGGGGAGCCCCGCAGTCCACCCGTGTGGCCCCTTGGCACACCCCCGGCAGTGCTTTCCGAAGAGACCCCTCAGTTACAACCTGGAGATCGTTTTGGGTGCCCATTTCAGTCTCAGAAGTATTCATAGATCGGGAAGTTCGTCCTCGCCTTTTCTGAAGCTAAAATATGCCGGAGGAATTGGAAACCGTATTAAAGACTGGATAGGAAGCGGCAGATCTGGAGTCGGTTTTCAGTTAAATATGCTACAAGCCCTGAAACAGATCCACTCTTTTATTTTTGGATACTATGCTTGATTTTCACACCATTCTCTTCCCAAAGAATAGCAGGACTTCTAAAATTAGCAGGAGGGAAAAAGGCCTGAATATTAGAATTCGGGAGGGGGGAGAAAGCCACCCCTCTCTGGTGGGGATGCTGGGAGCTGCGCCCCTCAGGGTGCTCGGGGCGCTGGGGACCGGGGCGCTGGGGGCTCGGGGCCATGTGTCCCAGGGGAGTCCCCGGCACACCTCAGGTGTGATGCCGCGCTCTCTGTTCTGTGCTGGGAGCCCCGTAGGGGAGAGGAAGAGATGGGGCCCCCCGCCTGGCCGGCTGGATCCCTCGCAGTGGCCGCCTGAGCAGGTGGCTGGCGGAGCTCACAGTCCGATC
This sequence comes from Pteropus vampyrus, assembly GCF_000151845.1. Lineage (NCBI taxonomy): Eukaryota > Metazoa > Chordata > Mammalia > Chiroptera > Pteropodidae > Pteropus > Pteropus vampyrus. Next base: position 987 of record NW_011892815.1, read on the forward strand.
TTGGCCTCCGGGACGTGGGCAACTTTGACTTCAGGTCACCCCTCGGGTCCTCGAGTGTCCCCTCCGGAGCCCTTGGGTCCGACAGGGGTTTCCCTGATGGTGTAGCTGTCACTGAGGTTCCACGTGACCCCGGGCAGTGCCTCTGTGAGGCCTGTGGGGGCTGTGCCACGGGAAGGCCAGCGAGGCCGTGGGCGCCCCGCGGGGCCGGGCGCTTCAGCGAGACGCCTCAGGGAGCCCGAGGGGCTGGGGGCCCTGCCGCCCCTGTGAGGTTCGGCCCGGCTCCCCCTTTCCCGCTAGTGGTGGACGGGACTCGCTGCCTGACACCGGGAAGGGCCAGGCCAAGGCCACGGGCGCCACGGCAGGGCTGGAACTCACGCACAAACCCCGCGGCAAGCACGAGTGGGATCAGACTGACGTGTCCTCCCCCTAGAAGGGGCCACGAAACCGAGCGAACGCCCTCGCCCCCGGAGACGTCCGTGCGTGGTTGGGGTGCCCCGCTTCCTCTTCTCCATCCAGGTCACCCCGGCATCGACCTAAATGACACCCAAGAAACGAGAGACTGTGTTTGCGGGAGGGAGGGCCGGGCGGGCCGTGCGGGAACCGTCTCCAGCTCGGTTCTGTGAGTGCACACCTGGGCCAGGATGTCAGCATCTCTGTCCCGCATTGCTGCTTCCGTGACACGTGGCAGCGGGAATAACCCTGGGTCTTGAGTGTCCCAAGGGGTGTGTGCCAGGGGACAGCCGCTGCGTCCGGGTCGTGCATCCTGGCTCGGCCGCGCTGACGCCATGCCAGCTTGGGGTCGGAGCGCTCTATCGAAGAGACGTGCGTGCCTGCGGCCGGGGACGGGACCAGACGGCATTTGGGGTCTTCCTAATTCGGCCGCCGTAGACTCAGCGAGCTCGGTCCTCACCCTGCTGGCCACGTGGCGGGCGTGAAGAACACAGGTCGGCCCCGTGGCTGCCCATAGGTCGGGACATTTGGAGTCCTTGCAGGACCTCAGTCACCCGAGATACGGTGGTCCCCAGTCCTCGGCCTAAGGAGGCACGTGGGAAGGGGCGAGGCTGCCTGCGGGGCGGAGGAGGACGG
>NW_011892815.1:3282-3919 GCF_000151845.1 Pteropus vampyrus
GTCCGTCCTCTAACGGGAGACCGCGCCCCGCTGAGGACGGGTGACGGTGATGGCTTCGTGCACACTTTGTTGTTGCCGCCGGCTCCCCAGCATGGCTGCTGGCCTCAGCGTGGCAACCCAGCTCACCCTGATCATGGGCGCCTGGCACCATCACCCCAAACGTGGGCTCGCGTAGCCCCCACGAGGACGAAGGTCTGCGAGAGTCGCCGTCCACTCTTGGAACCTGCTGCCCGGCAGCCCTGCGGCCAGGTCCGTGGGGATGAGCGGTCAGCGGGCTTCGTGTGACCCAGCGGCACCGCACTCTGGGTCACTGGGACTCTGGCGGAGCCCGTGGCCGCGGCTCCCCGGCCTGGGCCTCTGTCATTGGCTCTCGAGCACACCATGGCAGTCCAGACGGGGTGATGAGGTTTAGGACGATCTGTTGTCAGGAGGCGGGGAGGCCAGCACCTCACTGACAGCAGGGTGTGGGGGGAAGCCAGGGGGCTGAGCGCCGTTTGCACCCCAGGTTTGGGGCACGACCGTGGGTCTGGTCGTGGCGGGCCGGGGGAGGGGTTACCATCCCGCAGCCCCTGTGCACGTGTCGTGAATGGCGACTTTTGTGTTTGGACACCCAGCTCCGGTGGGGGCCGTGAGGACG
>NW_011892815.1:6794-7337 GCF_000151845.1 Pteropus vampyrus
ATGACTCGTTCACCGTCAGGTACCCGGAGGTGACAAGTCTAAAGCCATCTAGGGGTCACTGTGACTGGGGGCCCCTTTATGAGCACTGTCTTTAGGGATCGTTTTGTTGCTATTGGTCTGCAAGTCGTCAGATGCAGCTCACCCGTTCCACCGGCGTGAAGCGCGGGCCGAGACTGTGACCAAGGCAGACTTGTCTCCCCGTGACCGAATTAAGCGTGCGTGCAGGCAGACTCAAGTGTGGCCATCGCGAGGGCTGCCCTGTCACCCTGGTCCCTTGCTGTGTCCTGGAAGACTGTAACCGCAGTCACACGCTGTAAATGTACGCCTCGGCTCCGCTGGCACAGGACACACGGGACAGCTGGACACCTGCGCTTCAGCCGTCAGACATCACCAGCGCCTCTCATTCCTCGCTCCGAGCTTAGGTGACCAAGCCAAGAATTAATCATATGACTCGGGCCACAGAGCAGTCCCTCCGACGTTCTCCCCCGAAAGGTCGGGAGTGTCGTCCAATCCCACTGTCCCCACGTCCCTGTCATTAATGGG
>NW_011892816.1:0-803 GCF_000151845.1 Pteropus vampyrus
AGAACTGCAGCTCCTTCCTGTGGGACAAACGGATGTTTTACAAAATGCCTGCCCTAGGGATTAAAAAGCGGGGTTCCTGGCCCCAGTTCTGTCACCGGTGAGTAGCTCGACTTTGGGTCAGACCACCATTTACCCTTTTTTCTTGGAGGTCACCGTTTCTTGGATTTACTTAAGATAAAATAATATGAAAGCACCAACCCCGTACCCACGCAGAGACGCCGGAACGCAAATCACACACTAGGAACAATGCGAAACGTTGTCCTGGCAGCGCGTGATTGCAGATTCTACCATAGTTACGATTTTATATGTTTTACCAGTTTGCCCAGGTGACCAAGCGATTGAGCCGGACGTGGGGGTGGCTGTGAACCGTCGAAGCGGCTAGAGTGGTCTGTTCGGACACAGTCAGGTGACAGAGCTCTGCAGCTAGACTGTCACCCCGCGGGGCGCTGGGCTCACTCTCTCATGCGCCCTTAGAGGCCCCGCGGCCAGCAGGAGCCCGGGCACAGCAGATGCTTAGAGAAGGCATTTGGGGGTCACTGAATCCTGGCAAGGCAGCGTTTACTGGGTTTACATCAACCCACCTTAAGAGGTTTGGAGTTAAACCTAAAGCTCATCGAATAATTAATAGGCCCACAATGTGTTCCTTCATTCACCCCGTAAATGCGTAATGAGCACCTATCGCTCCCGCATCCTGTACTAGGTGCTGCGGATGCTTAGAGAAGGCATTTGGGGGTCACTGAATCCTGGGAAGGCAGCGTTTACTGGGTTTACATCAACCCGCCTTAAGAGGTTTGGAGTTAAAC
>NW_011892816.1:853-1585 GCF_000151845.1 Pteropus vampyrus
GGGGGAGGGGGGTGGAGGGGGAGGGGCGGAGGGGGAGGGAGGGAGGAAGGAGGGAAGAGAGTGGGGGAGGGGAAGGGAAGGTGTCGCTCTTCCCCAGAGCCCTGTGCTGAGGTGGACAGCATCCCGGGTCCCTGCTGTACCATCTTTACACGACCACGGAGCATAAGCCGTCCGACCCCTCAGGCTTCCACATGCGAAACGGATGCGGAGCATCTCACCTCCCTAAGGCGGACGGAGAGCCCAGGGGCCTCGGAGCCCTGTCCGGCCGCAGCTGGTTGAGTTCTCCCACCGGCCTGGTCTGAGCCCTCGGACCCTGACGGATTCTGTCTCCCGTGATCGCGACGCGCCTTCTCACATTTGTGTTGCCACGACAGGTCCCCGGTCCTAGCAGAGGAAGGCACGTAGGTGGCCGCCGCTCTGAAGGAAGCTTGGCGGGAGGAAGAAATAACAGGAGGCAACGCCAGAAACATTTCTCATAGCATGGGGGCCGTGTGCACAGAGGCCGTGTGTGTGCGTGCGTGCGCACGTGCACGGTGTGCACAGAGGGTTAGGCAGGTATGTCTGTCCACACCCTGGGAGCCGGGCTGGACGCTGGCGTGTGGGCCGCCGGGAAACCACCTTTCACGTCTGTCGCAGGAAATGCGAGGCTCGTCCACGCGTGGACACAATTCGGTGCCGCATTTGAAAGGGGCGCGTCGCTGAGGACCTCGCCCGGTTCCCACGCTTCGGAGG
>NW_011892816.1:3885-4491 GCF_000151845.1 Pteropus vampyrus
ATAGGACCCAGGGAGGGACCGAGTTAGTTTGCCTTCATTCCGCTCCTTGCTAAGCTGCCTGGAAAAGCGGTTCCTCTGCTCACGGAGCCTGTGGCTGCAGAGCCCCGCACCACGGTCTCCCCGGAGCCCCTCACCCGTCCTGCTGGTGGAGCAGCAGCTAACAGGGTCCGGGCCCGGGATAGGGGAGCCCACACGTGATGCTCCCCTCTGATCTGGCCCCTCCCCACATCTCTCGGCTGCACCTTTAGCCAGCACGTGGCGACTCCACCGTCCGCCCCGCAGAGCTTCCTGACGGAACGCGCGAATCTTAGTCCACACCTCAGCGACTCACCGTAATAGTGCTTAGTGCATCGGGTAGCGTGAGGATCGAAGAGGCAAATGAACCAAATGTCCCCATGTCCAAGGAAGAATGGCAGTCTGTACAATGCCAGGCTTCTTACGACCTCTCCTCTGTGCTGTCTCCTGGTAAGAAAATCTTGCCTTGTTCATACTCGCCCCCCGAGAGCCATGCGAAGGTGAGCCTTTCCGGGGGACACGCGCTGCAGCTGAGAAGCCCACCCTCCGACCAGCCTCCTGCGAGGGAGACCGCGCCCCCCTTCACTGTCA
>NW_011892817.1:0-1273 GCF_000151845.1 Pteropus vampyrus
GATAACTGCCTCATAAACTCCTACAGGGCAGGAGGGCTCAATGACAAAAGAGGGACATAAGCCATATACCTAGGGTAAGAGTTGTGAATCCATGAAGTGATAAACACCTACGCTGTGAGAAACTTGGCCAGAAGTGGGACTTCCTGTTATGCGTTCCCTTGAATGTGCTACTCTCCCCTAGTAAGCTTGTGGTATGGCACAAAGATCTTTTCATAACTTGTAGAGACATTGGGGACAAAAATGTTCGAGATGACAGTCATTGCAGAGGAGGGTGATCAAGGTGTATATTTTTATGTGTGGATTGTAAAGAGAGAGATAGTTGGACAATTCAGTAATAAGATGATAATAGTGAAGTGTCAGGTACTCTTCTGTGCATTTACATGTATATTATTTCATTGAATCCTGATAATGGAAGAAACTAAGCTATGAGCAATTTGACCAAGATTATGTAAGCAGTAAGTGTGGTAGGTTGGTTTTGAATCCAGGCCTCTCAGGGTTCCTACTAGGTGCCTACAACTGTGGAAGTAACTCTGTCAAATATCCTCTTGCCTTTAAGTCACAGTCTAAGCAGGGTAGAGGGGAAAAAGCATATGCATTTAAGTAATATAGAGGCAATATATAATAGGCAACGTATAGAGTGGTTTCAACAATGAAGGGGATTTCTTGGCTTATGTAACATTACATTTCAGAGACAGGTAGACTTCATGTGAGGTTTGATCAGGACCAGGTCTATTTCCCTCAAATTGCCTTGATTCTATCCTTTGTGCATTAGCTTTTCCTTTACAAAGGCTATTTATTTATTTATTTAATTTATTTATTTTTTGTGTGATTTCGTAGTCACCAGCACCAATCGAGACTGAAAAGAGAGTGCTGGCTGCCATCAACAAAAGTCTTGAGCCTTGATGTTGCTGTACTATTTTAACTCACAGACTCACAAGATGTTAAAGCAGAGTAAGGTTCTTCACTGGTTCTCTTAGGGTTACCTACCTGCAATGTTGTGGCGAGGAGGATAGCATTACTCTGACTACCTTAGGTCAATCAGGACCTTTTGTAGATAGAGGTGGGATCATAGCTGCTATATGGAGATGAACCTTAGGGAGAAAAGTTCACTCAGTGTTGGGGAGGTAAGTACAATGTCCTCCACAAAAGGTCATTCAGGCTCAATGAAGAGGAACGAGTGAAAGTTTTTTGAGCAGTGTGTGATGTGATGAAGGCAACAGTTTAAGAGAAATAACTTAAAGTTGGGTGGGAGGGGAGCTTATACTGAGAAGAA
>NW_011892817.1:2750-3557 GCF_000151845.1 Pteropus vampyrus
GGAATAACATGGTTTATGGTATGGCTTGAGGAACACCTTTACTGGGGACTCCTAAATACAAAGGGTCAGCAAGGATACACGGTCCTCCATCCTTTTATTATCCTACAAAGAATTAGGCGTGAGCCTGAAGCTACCAGATCCTGTCCCCCTGTTACTTGACCTTCCTACACTGCAATATGAGGATGGCCTCATTTCTGGGTTATATATAATGTGAACTCAGGTGCCAAAGAGACTGGGCTGGGAAATGCCAGCTTTGCAGCACCTGGAGACCTTGAGGGCTTGTTTAAAGTTGCGACCCCTCCTGCTGGGGAAAGGAGGCCACCAATATTGGATGATGCTAGGTTTGGGTACAGCAGGGTACAGCCCCTCATGCTGGGGAAAGGCCAGGCTCCCAGTCTGGGCCAGCTCACTGGCTGGCAAATCAAGCTGGGCCTCTGAGGTCACATCCACAAATCCTGCGTGTCCCTCGATGGTTGGCGGGTCTGTACACTCTCCGAGGTGAGATGTGGCACCTTATTCATTTTTAGGTCTGGAGCTTCCCTGCCTAAAATCCAGGAAGAGGCATTACATCTTTCAATGCTACAAGTGCATTTTGAGTTACTCTGAAATTTTGAAACTAGGACTTTAAATTCTACCTTATTTTATAAATGAAGGTGTTTAATTCAAAGATCAAACTAGGTTTCATCTTTTAATCCCTGACTTTGTTTTTAATTGCTTAACACTGAGCTTCCTTCTGTTTTCCTTCTGCCAAGATAGATAAATCGTTCCTTGGCAGTAGACTGTAAGTCTTACTACTATGCTACTTAT
>NW_011892817.1:4287-6385 GCF_000151845.1 Pteropus vampyrus
GAACTCAGGTGCCAAAGAGACTGGGCTGGGAAATGCCAGCTTTGCAGCACCTGGAGACCTTGAGGGCTTGTTTAAAGTTGCGACCCCTCCTGCTGCGGAAAGGAGGACACCAATATTGGATGATGCTAGGTTTGGGTACAGCAGGGTACAGCCCCCCATGCTGGGGAAACGCCAGGCTCCCAGTCCCGGCCAGCTCACTGGCTGGCAAATCAAGCTGGGCCTTTGAGGTTACATCCACAAATCCTGCGTGGCCCTCGATGGTTGGCAGGTCTGTACACTCTCCAAGGTGAGATGTGGCACCTTATTCATTTTTAGGTCTGGAGCTTCCCTGCCTAAAATCCAGGAAGAGGCATTACGTCTTTCAATGCTCCAAGTGCATTTTGAGTTACTCTGAAATTTTGAAACTAGGACTTTAAATTCTACCTTATTTTATAAATGAAGATGTTTAATTCAAAGATTAAACTAGGTTTCATCTTTTAACCCCTGACTTTGTTTTTAATTGCTTAACACTGAGCTTCCTTCTATTTTCCTTCTGCCAAGATATATAAATCGTTCCTTGGTAGTAGACTGTAAGTCTTACTACTATGCTACTTATCATGATAGCCATTGATTTGGTGTTACTCTGATTTTCTTTTAGCCTTCTCAATAAATAATAACATAATAATAATTAATATTTATTGGAACTATTTGGTACTATGGATAATAACCAATATTATTACCAGAATGCCAAGTAGTATGATAAGCATTTTACATGAATTATATCATTGAATACTCAAGTAGATATCATTAGTCTCATTTTAGAGATGGGGACACAAAGGCTTAGAGAGGTTAGGAAACTTGCCTGGGTCAGCCAAATGGAAGGGCTGGGCTTTGCAGCTCCACAGTGTCCCATCAAAAGCCATGCTCTTGCAAGTTAATAGGTTGAGGACACAGCGAGGCTCAGCCCTAAGTAATGGGAGCCTGAGATCAGAGGCAGACTGCTGATGTGGAGCCCAGACCTTTGAAATTTGATTTGTCTCTGAATGTTTGTGTCTGTGTTGAACAAAAATTAAACTTTCTAACGTAATAATTATATCAACTACATACATGAAAATGATGAATAGCAACATTGATATATTTAAAAATTAGTTAAAAATATTTAAAGGCTACAAAAACTTGTCAGTTGTGTGAATAATTAGCTATTTATACTACTCCACATGACTAATTACTAAGAAGCATACTGATGAATGTATATATGCATGAAATGTGTCAGATTAACTTTCGCGTGTTTTACTCGAAGATAATAGTAAATACTCTTCACCTCAGACTTTCATTAACTAAAACTATTATGAATTTCTGGAATGTGAGTCCATCTAATCATATCTAAGGCTCTAGAAGGAAACTTATTGCTGCTTCCCAGTGACATGGAACTCTGAGAAAATGCATATCCCCAGACTTATGTTTTACACAGAAGGAATGGATCAGTCAGTATAATCTCAGGCAAGAAACATTTAAAAAAGTTCCAAATATTATTTGGTTCATTGTAGATTAAAGCTTTTCAAGATATTGCTCAATTTCTATTTAGAGCTAGAGTAAATTTTTACTTAGTTAACTGTAGATTCTTACTATATAAACTGTAATATTTGAAATATTTGACTCATTGTTCTCAAGGAGTGTAAGTTGAAATAGCAAAATAAGCACTGAACATGCCGTCCAAGTCCCTCTTGCTTCTTTTGTAGGAATGGAATAATTTTATGATTATAACTGAATTTTTTAGGCTAGACCTTGAGATTTGGTGGAAAATAGGTTCTATAGTTTAGGTGTTGATTTTAGGATTGAAAGAATGCAGAATTCAAAGGGTCGGGGAATCTTGGATTCAAGATAGAATACATATAAAGATTTGTTAAGATATCAGAGGATATTGGGGCATGGCGCTAGAATTTTCAAGTATCTTGATAGAAAAAAAAATTGCTTTAGTAGAAGTAAAGATAAGGAGTATTTAAAGGAATCTGATCTTAGCACAGATTCTTGAATAAATGGGCTATCTCATTAGATCCACGGGCTCTAACTGAGCACTCTGTTGACCAAATCAATTTAAAGTTGTATGTGTGTTTTTTTT
>NW_011892818.1:0-2076 GCF_000151845.1 Pteropus vampyrus
CGTCATCACAGGCAAGCGGGCCAACTGTGAGGCCGCCCGGAGCCGCATCCTGTCCATCCAGAAAGACCTGGTAATGGGGAGCTGCAGGGCAGGGCGGTGGCGCGCGCGCCGGGCAGGGCGGGGCCTCGCTCCACGCTGGGAGGAAGCTGCCTGCACTGGCCTGTGGTCCCAAGCAGTCGCCGTGGCCTTGGACTCGGACGTCACGGTCCCAAAGGCCTCACCGCCGCCTCAGCTTTTGAAAACGTGTGAGGTGTGCGGCCGGATGAGTTTGGGCAGGAGTGTGTGTCCGTGGAGTCCCCTCCCGCACCAGGATGACAGACGTATCTGTCATCCCCCAAATTACTTTGTACCCCCTTTTAACACCTCCGTCCCACTTGCCGCCAGCTTCCCTGCTCTCCGCAGCCAGCCCCTCAGCTGCCTCGTCTGCGTCGTGTGGAGAAATCGTAGCGCCCACTCGCCTGAGTCTAGCTGCTCTCGTCTGCGTGGTTGTGTCGAGTCAACCGTGTTGTCACGTGTATCAGTTCTTCGTTTCTTGAGATATAATTGACATGGGACATTATTTTCAGGTGTGCGGTGTGATGGTCCCATGTTTGTGTATGTTGGGAAACGGTCATCACAGTGAGTCTTGTCAACAGCTGTCACCACCCGCAGTTACGTTTTTTCCTCATGATGTGACAGTTAATAAGATCTCTCCCAGCATCTCTGAAATAGTGCGGAGTTGCCGACCAGCGCAGCCCCCTCGCCGTCCCTCACACCGCGGCCTTACTCAGTTTACAGCCGGAAGTCTGTGCCTTTGACCCCGTCACCCGTTTCACCCGCCCCCACCTCCCGCCACCATCATTTTGTTCTCCATGAGCTTGGTTTTCTTATATGTCATTTTTTTTTATTGCTGAGTAATATTTCACTGCGTGGCTAGATCATGTTTCTAGTTTGTGTTTTTCCAAGGGTTTTTGTTTTATCTAAGTTGTTGAATTTATTAGCATATTTTCATAATGTTCCCGTATTTTCCTTTACTCTTTGTAGTAATGTCATCTCTTTCATTCCTAATGTACATGATTTGCATCTTTATAAAATGACTTCCTTTTATCCCTGGTAATATTTTTTGCTCCAAAACCTACTTTTATGTTAAAGTGGGTTTTTTTTAGGCAGCTTGTTTTTCTGGTCATTCTGATAATTCTGCCTTATAAATTGAGGTGTTTACACTTAATTTCATTAGTGGTTATGCTGCATTACACGTTTTTTATAACACATACTTAATGACATTCAGTGAGATTGTTTTTTTCACTTTTAAATTTGTGGTGAAATGTGTGTAAAGTTTGCCATCTTAACTGTCTTTAAGCGTGCGGATCAGCGTCAGTCACGTCCACATGCAGCCGTCACCGCGACCGCCATCTCCGGAATGTGCTGCTCGCGCTGCACCCTGCGCAGCCCGGGGCCGCCTCGCCGGAGGGCGTCGCACGCTCGGGCTGAGTCCGTCTGGCTCTCGGTGCTCCTGTGTCCTTTCCGCTTTGTTCTCTCTTTCTGCCTTTTGGATCAAACGTTTTCGTTGCTTCTATCTCCATTTTCGGCTTGTCATAACTATTTTGGTGGTAGCTTTGGGTGTTCGGTGTACCTCTTAAACTTGGAGTCAAGCGACGTTATGCTACCCAAACCCCGGGCAACCACTGATCTCTTACGTGTCCACGGTGCTGGCTTTTCCAGGCTGTCCCAGCGGAGTCTCACAGATGGCCTCTTTCTCTTTGTAATAAGTAGTAAGATGGGTCACATGACAAGCGCGTGTTTAATTTTATAAGAAATTGCTGGCCCGTGCCCCCGAGTGGCCGCACCGTTGTGTGTTCCCGGCAGCCGGAGCAGGAGCCCCTGCGGCTCGTGCGCCCTGGTCACCAGCTGTCCCTTTCCGTCCTGGGGGCCTCGCTTCCGTCTTCTCACGCAGGTCGTTTCTGACGGGACAGCTGCCACTGCCCTGCGCTTTGCTCGTCTGCTCACACCGGCCTCTCCCTCCGGCTGTGTTTATGGCCGTCTCACCAGCTTTGAACAAGTTACGACAGGTCTTGGTATAGTTTTCGTTGTTTCTTT
>NW_011892818.1:3291-8325 GCF_000151845.1 Pteropus vampyrus
GAGGCGGAGGTTTCGATCCCGGCCAAGCTGCATAACTCCCTCATCGGCACGAAGGGCCGCCTGATCCGCGCCATCATGGAGGAGTGTGGCGGGGTCCACATCCACTTCCCTGTGGAGGGGTCGGGCAGCGACACGGTTGTCATCAGGGGCCCCTCCTCGGACGTGGAGAAGGCCAAGAGACAGCTCCTACACCTGGCAGAGGAGAAGGTGAGTCCCGCGGGGGGCGGGGTGGGGTGGGCCACGTGTCTGTCCTCGAGACAGACTTCTGTCCTCTCGGTGGCGCACAGCCCGGCCACACGCTCCCTTTCTTCCTGGCAGGCCCAGGAGCTCCTCGTCCCTTCCCGTCGCTTGCATCTAGCCTTCGCTGAAGGGCTTTCCACACACAACAGAGGAAGTTTGCTGTTCCGCCTATTAGTTTTGTGGTTTCTTTTTTAAAAGTATGATTTATCTAAAGGGTGTAGTCTGGCTTTCGGTGAACATACATTCATGTACTGCCACGTGAGGGCAGTGAAAATGTTTTGACCCCTCAAGATTCTTCGTTTGTCACAACCCATCTGCGGGTCTGTTTCTGGACCGTTAACTCTCAGCGACACCACAAGGCCAGAATAGCTAGCTTTATGGCAGGGTCCCCAAGCCTTGGGCCGGTTTAGTCCATGGCCTGTTAGGAACCGAGCAGCACAGCAGGAGGTGAGTGGCAGGCGAGCGAGCGAAGCTCCATCTGCATCTGCAGCCGCTCCCCAGCGCCGGCATCACCGCCTCAGCTCCGCCGCAGATCCTCAGGCGTTAGATGCTCCTAGGAGCACCGGTCCCTGGTGCCACAAAGGTTGGGGGCTGCTTTGCGAGACATCTGGCGAGTCCTTGAGTTTTGTGCTCTTTAAAATTGCTTTGGCTGTTCCAGATCTTGCCTTTCCAAAAGCATTTTTGGAACCAGCTTGTCAAATGCTAGGAGGAAGAAAATCCTGCTTGGATTTTGATTGGTGTAGTTGAAGCTAAAGATCAAATTGGGGAAAATTGAGATCTCAGCAGTTCTCAATCTTTGTCTGTATTTCATTCTTTTAAGTCTGACTTTTTATTTTTTGGTGTTTTGTAGTTTTTAGTATGTAGATATTCACATTATGTTCAATTTATGTCTTTTTGTTTGTTCGTTTGTTTTTGTTTTTTTAGTGCTATTACCCATAGTATTTTGTAGCCCATTTTAATTTTCAGTTGTGGTAGCATGTAGAAATAAATACATTTGATTTTTGAACATGGCCTGCCTTTTACGTGTCCAGGCTAAGGCTCACTTAATAGTTCTGGTACCTTTTCCCAGTGGTTGCTTGTGAGCCTTTTGTCTCCTATAGCACACCCGATCTGCGAGGGGCAGCAGCATCTTTCTTCCTGACCCGCACTCCACGCTTCCCGTCCCCCTGCATCACTTGGACACCCGTGTGTGGAGTGTCAGCGGTGGGAGCGGATGGCCTCGCCCTGCTGTGAACTTGGGGACGTGCTCAGCCCTTGAGTGTCAAGGGCGCCCGGTGCTGGGCCTTCTGCGGTGTCCTTTATCAGGCTGAGGGCGCGCCCTTCTGTCCCTAGTTTGCTGAGGCTTCGTGCTGCAGATGGGTGTTGAGTTTGGTCAAAGGTGTTTTTCCTGCATTTATTGACATGATCACGTGGGCGGTTTTTTGTGTTTTTTTTTTGTTTTTTTTAACATATGTATTAGATTGACTTTTTTTCTCCTTTTTAAAGTTTCACCAATCTCACAGCTTGGGGGTGAGCCCCACCTGGTTCTGACGTGTTACCCTTTTCCATTTTGCTGGGTTGGGCCTGCCTCACTTGTTAGCTTTCTGCAGGGCCGCTGCTGGCGAGGGCCTCGTGTCTGAGGGTGGGAGAGTCTCTTGGCGCCCTGTGAAAGCAGCACTGAAAAGGTGACAGCATCTACTGTTCCCTGCCCGTGCTGGCACGCCAGCTCTCCCCATGTCTGGGGTCAAGCTTGACAGGAAGAGGGAGAGAGCGTGCACTGTGGGTCTGCGTGGGTCTGGAGGGATGTGGTCCCGTGTGCCCCCATGTGCCTTCCAGATGGATCTGCCGGAAGAGCTGGCATCCGCAACGCGATCCCCATGTCCGGCCTTTCCTGGGCCCTGGTTTCTTGGTGTCAGCTGAGGACCGTGCTCAACTAGGGTCTCTGAGCTTGAAGTGGGGGCGCAGCTGGCCCTGCACCCCCCTGGAGCACCCGTAAAGGCAGGGCTGGAGGGCGCGCTCTGTGTGTGTGCTAAGTCTGCGTGCTCTGAGCCGTGGGGGCCTCTCTCGTCGCAGTGGAGGGAAGTACGAGGACAGTCTGGGTGGCCAGTGTCTCTTTTGGTGCCACTTGAGTAGCCCCACTTGGTGACAGTGTGAGATAAGTCCTACGCCATGCTGTTGTCCCCTAGGCCCTCCTGTTTACCTGCACCAGGGGCTGGGCAGGTGGCAGCGGGCCGATGTGTGGCCTTGGTTTCTGCAGCAAACCAGGAGTTTCACCGCCGACGTCCGCGCCAAGCCGGAGTACCACAAGTTCCTCATCGGCAAAGGGGGCGGCAAAATTCGCAAGGTGCGCGACACCACAGGGGCCCGCATCATATTCCCAACAGCTGAGGACAAGGACCAGGATCTGATCACCATCATGGGAAAAGAGGATGCGGTCAGGGAGGCCCAGAAGGAGCTGGAGGCCCTGATCCAGAACCTGGTGAGACCCAGCAGCCCAGAGCCCCAAGCCCAGCGAGGCCGAGCCACAGCTGCCTGCGCCTCGTGGCATGGCCAGCGGGCCCTTGACCGCCCTTCCCTTCCCCCGACGCCACAGGATAACGTGGTCGAAGACTGCATGCTGGTGGACCCCAAGCACCACCGTCATTTTGTCATCCGAAGAGGCCAGGTTCTGCGCGAGATTGCTGAGGAGTACGGTGGGGTGATGGTTAGCTTCCCGCGCTCCGGCACACAGAGCGACAAAGTCACCCTCAAGGGCGCCAAGGACTGTGTGGAGGCGGCCAAGAAGCGCATCCAGGAGATCATCGAGGACTTGGTTGGTGCCAGGGAGCTTGGCGTGCTTCTCGGGCACAGCGGCGGGAGGGCGCCCCATTTGTCCCATCGGGCCCCACTCGCCAGGTTGCCTTTCTCACAGTCCAGCAGCCCCCCCCCCGCCGGGCCACGAGGAGCTGCCTTCACAAGCAGCTTACTGTTCAGTTCACGAATGCGCGGCACGTCCGGGGGAGAAGCTTCCCGCTCTCCTCTCCTCCTCCAGGGAGAAGGAAATAGGTTGAAGGAGAGGGGGTCACAGCGCGTCCCGGGGGGCCACAGCAACCGTGCTGCTTCTCCATCCAGCCTCGGAGAGCTTCGCTCTTGCCCCGCTCCCCACGGCCCCCTGCTGCGGCCTCGGAGGCGCTTTCTCTAGCGAAGCCCAATGGCTCCTTGTAGAGTCAGAGCCGCAGCGTCCCAGTGTCCCTTTCCTGGGACTGATGTGGCCCCCTGTCTGCTTGAAGGGAAATCAGCGTCGTTAGATTCGAATTCCCAGTGGGAGCCAGCACCAGTGTAGTTTTGCACGGATGAGCCTTCGATACTTTGTAGCCTTCTTGGGGAGACTCCCGCCAGGCTCCCCTATGGCCCTGCCCTGTGCCCTTCCTCTGCCCCATCACACGTGGGCCTCTGGGTTCCACTTGGGGATAAAGGGGCGTCTGCGAGCTTGGTCGTGGCGTGAGTGTGAATTGACCACGAGCGGTTAACCTTCGCCTCTGTGTTTTCCCGTCATGCCGCACCTCCCCCAGGAAGCCCAAGTGACCATGGAGTGTGCCATACCCCAGAAATTCCATCGATCCGTCATGGGTCCCAAAGGTTCCAGAATCCAGCAGATCACACGGGACTATAATGTTCAGATTAAGTTCCCGGACAGAGAGGAGAATCCAGGTGGGTCTGCAGTGAGCTCTGTGCCGCTTGGGAAGTGGGAGGCGAGGCGGTCCCGACCTGGGGTGAGGTGGGCACAGGTGGCCGTGGCGTCCTGGCGAAGCGCCTCCCTGCCCGGGGGTCTGAGCTCGGGCTCACCCCTCGTCTCCAGGTGAGCTTCGTCAGTCACTCCAGGGTGACCAGGCACCCTTCAGGCACCCTTCAGGCATCCTAGAGGCTCACATCTGGTGACAGAGCCAGCTGCTTACTCAGGAGCCCATGCTCGGCTCCACTGCCCACAGCCCCTGGGGAGGCCGGTGCGCCGAGGCTGCGTCTGCTTTGGCCACGGCAGCGGCCTCTCCTCTCCACTTCACCCAGAGTGGGAACGACGGGGAGGTGACCTGTGGCAGGGCTGCTGTGGGCAGAGCAACTTTGTAAATCATGTCTCCTTCTGGTCTTGATGCAAAGGCATGTCCTGCCCTCTAGGGGGTGGTCTCAGCTGCCCATGGGGCCGAGCTCGGCGCGCGTGCCTGCCAAGCATGTGCCACATGCCCTGGCCCCCAGTGCTCATCTGGGCCCTCGAAGCTCCTCTGTCTCTCTGGGAATGCAGGCTGTTGTGAATAGAAATCTAGCTGTCATAGGGTGTCATGTTTCACCCTTGACTGTTTACTTTTTAATTTTGATGTAATTTCATAATTAAAAGAAAAATTGCACAGGAGTGTATGAAGACATGTTTTGTATGCTCATTATCCAAACTCACCAGTTCTCATGCTCCCTCCCCACTTCACACACACACTCGATTTTTCTGAGGCGAGTGTAGTTTTCAGACTTGCTCCTTGCCCATTGGACGGTTTTCTCAGAACGAGGGTATTCTCTTACGTCAGTTGATGTAACTTGGGCGTGTTCATCACAATTGGTAGATCTGATTATATGATATCGTTATCAAATTCGTAGTTGAGATTCAAGTTTTGCCAGCTTTAAAAGCACCCTGCAGAGCCCACCTCTTCCCCCAAATTTTAATCCCAGGGCACGATGGCAGTCCTGCCTGTTGGCATTCACTCGTCTGTGTAGCGACCGGACTCCTGGATTTCGTTTTTCGCCAGGAGCATTGTGCTGGCGTTTGTTTTAGTGAACACGCGGCCCCTGGAG
>NW_011892819.1:0-581 GCF_000151845.1 Pteropus vampyrus
GCTAAAGACCTAACCTTGGAGTGGGCAGAACAATAAACAAGGCCATTATTCGGGTCCTGTTTACATTTAGTCAAGACCTGTGTTAGGGCTCAATGAGGTGTTTTAAGAGCTCTGCTTTCGTTAAAACCTTTGGAGCTCAGAAGTAAACAGAGTTGTTAAATTTCTACCCAGGTGCTCAAATGTCACGTAATAACTACACAAATATGGAAAGAGACAATAGAGATCATTTAGCCCAAGGCCTCCTTTGACAGAGGAGGAAACTGAAGCCCCAGGAAGTTGAGTGACAGGGGCAAAGCTAGGTCAGCCACACCCCCACCCCCAGTGGCAAGAGCTCAATTTTATTCTAAAAATTAAGTTCCTGGCCTCTCCATGAGGGTTCTTAGCTCACAGTAGAAATATAAATAAATAAAATGGTGACTCAGGAACATGCTAATTGTCCCTCACTTCAGGAGGCCAATCCTGAAATTGTATTTAAAATCTTTGTTAGTGGGCAGCTAGGAAAAGGACAGGCCACACCAGATTTCACCAGCCTTGTTAGCTTGGGGGCTGCTAAGTCAGAATCCTTCAGGTGCCCAGCAGGT
>NW_011892819.1:5986-8071 GCF_000151845.1 Pteropus vampyrus
AATGCTCAGAGATGAGGTTTCCGGAAACCAGAGATGAGTTATCTGCAGCTGGCCTGAGGCAGGAAACTCACATTTTCCTTCTCTCTCCAACCACCCTGCTTCTGTTCTTGTTGGGAGGGAGGTGTTGTGAAGGAAACCCCAGAGATTTTCAAGGAAAGAGGAGGTTCCAAGAATTGATCGTTGACAAGTCTGAGTTGAAACGGCCTCCTTCTGAGTCAGTTGGTTGCCTGAGCCCCCGAAGGGAAATCCACCTCAGATTTTCCCATCTCTGTAAGGGAGCCTACAGGACCCACAGCTGGGGGAAGGGCTGGGAGGAGATGAGAAGGAGAGCATGGATGCAGCCCACAGGCTGACGGAGTAGACCTGTCTGAGGCGAGCTTCTGTGAGGTCATGACAATAGCAGGCATTGTGTAGCACTCAGTAGGACGCAGGTTCCGTTCTAAATGCTCTATACATGTTAACTCTTTTAAAACCCACTGCACCCCTATGAGACAGCTACTATATTCCTGTCTTACAGATGAGGAAGTAGAGGCACAGAGAGGTGGACTAAGTTGCCCAGAGTTGTATAGCTAGTTAGTAGCTGAGCTGAGATTTGAACTGGAGCCCCTTGTGTTTCTTAAACACACAGTAAGTAGGCTGCAAGGGGTACACAGAGCTGGAATTGGCCATATTTAGGCCTGACAGGCCCAGACATAGATGCATTAATGAGGTACATGGAGCATTGTCTCTGAGGACCCTAATTTGGGAAGGCTTAAGCGAGGTCTTCTTTTATTTTGGCCTAGCTGATCCTGCCTATGTGTTGACACCTTTTGTCTGCTCTGGTTAAGAAACAGACTTGACTTTGGGGGTGAGCCGAGTAGTTAGAGGGAAGTGGCAAATCTGAAACCTCCCGGGCTGGCCTGTGTGGTGGTTGGCCAGCGTGGTGTTTAGAAATCTGGATGTTCTCCCTAAAAATCCAGACGTCTCTGGGAAGTTCACACCGGGCAATGCTTGATCCATAGTCTGGCCCGGAACTGGTCAGTGGGAGCCGAAGCCTGGCTGCTGGCTGTAGAGGAGTTTGCGGCAGCCCCCAATGTCGTGCCCACCTGCCCCTGTGGGTATTGGGGTACCCCTGGCTGACGTTCAGTTTGGCCTCAGTTCGAGTTGGGATCTTCCAGTGTACGGCCCCAGGCAAGGCTCTAAGCATCAGTCTCCTTACCTGCAAAACAAGGATAAATCTCTCTCTAAAGGCTTTTGGAGAACTCGAGATGCTGTGTGCCAATGGCCTGGCATACATAATTAGGAGCTCAGTAAATGCTCTTTGTTGGTTTTCTCCATCTTTTTCACTGTCCCTCACTGCTACCCACTGGGGTACAGAAAATAGAGAGGTGTCCTACCATTTTACCTGAGTTATAGATACCAACTCCAATAGATCCTTAGAGAATGGACTCAAGGAAGAAAGAGGCATTTCCATATGTTAACTGCTTAAAAGATGCCACCTCCTTGAAATGTCCTGCTGAAGAAGCGAGGTACGTCATCTTTGGAGGGTTTAACGATCAGGTCGGGCAGGTACTGACCAGCTACAGCATCAGACACTCGGTCCCAAAGGCCCCCTGCTGTTCCTAGATTGTGAGGAAGTCTGGCAGGATGCTACCAAAGGGTCAGGGCGGAGGGTCTGGGTACTTGGAGCAGCCCCTAACTGCCAAATGGCACAGAAATATTTAACAGCACTGATAGGCTGTCCCGACTCATGCTGGCTAAACGTTAGCTCTGCGGCACCTGTCTCCAGGCCACTTCATCATCCTTTGAGGTTTTGCTGTGTTGGGTCTTTCCCTGTACAAAGGAGATTGTGGCTCGTGTCCGAGGTGATTTCTCTACGTCATTTCTGCCATTCCTATCATCCCTGTGCCTCTCAACCAGCTAGACTCCAGCTCCTGCAGTGCCTTCTTTAGCTTCAGGCCCACAGAAGTGGGAAGTTGAGTCGACAAGACGGTGAGGGGCGAGATGATGGGTCTGTGTAATAACAGGAAATCCTGTCATCTGGGGTGGTGGCTCACCCGGTCAGCCTGGGAGGGAGAGGGGCTGAGATACTACAGAGCAGTGACT
>NW_011892819.1:9032-11481 GCF_000151845.1 Pteropus vampyrus
AGTACGAAAAGTGGAGATATAGTACTACCTTATCGTTTCGAGTTAGGTGTAGATGAGGAAACACATGCATGTTGTTGACAACAGTGCCTGCTACTTAGTAAGTGCTCAGTAAACCTTAACTAGAAAAAAGAAAATCTGCCCCCATCCTAAGAGCAATTTGTTATGTGTTTCTTCTATCTATCCATCTATCTCTCTATCATCTATCTATCTAATCTAATCTTATCTATCTTTCTTTCTTTCTTTCTATCTATCTATCTATCTATCTTTGCTCTAGTAAGTCATTATTTTCCTATTTCTTGGGAAGAACCCTGAAGTAAGGATGAAAGAGTGGAAGGGAGGCTATGGGATCCTAGGCCTCTGTGAACACACGTCCTAGGTCGTGGGAATCAGGATTATCATCTATTCACATCTTGGGAGCCACAAACCTCAGGCTTTCTAATTCTGTTGTGTTTCTCCTGCTTTTCTCTTCCTTGTGCTTTACAAGCTAAACCCACAAACTTAAAGAGGAACGTTGCAGGGTGAGTTGTCCCTCTGTGAATTTTGGTCTGCATATCTCCAGTGCCTAGCTACTTTTACTCCCAGTTTTTGGAGAAGACGGTGCTCCTGTGCCTCCTGAGACAATGGCCCCCATGGGAAGACGTCATCGTCTGAGCTCTGTTTCATCCTTTTCCTCTAGCAGCTAGCACCATGTCTAACACGTCACAAGTTTTTAGTATAGGGCTGTGATTCGATGAATGAATTCACAGGGTCTTTATTCTCTGTCAGTCGCTCTTTGCTTTTTTGGAGGGAACTCACTGCCCAGTTCCCCTTGGAGATGGTGCATCAAGACAGAGGGGTAGAAAATCCCTCTTCTCTCAGTTCAGCTAAGACCAGGGGAGAAAGGTAGAGTTTTTCAGAAGTACCCTTTCCTTGTACGCCAAGCGCAGGCAGAATAAACACAGAGCATTACAGAAGTAGAAGGTGGATTTTACAATATGACTCAGCCGCGGTCTGTTCTCAGGTGGGCTTGGCCAGCTCTGCCCTCTCCTCGCCCCTTCCCTCTCTGAGGTAAATTCTCAGGTAACCAGCCTGAGAGGGTTTTGGGTTGGCAGGTTCTCAGGCTTGTAGGATTCTCTGATACCCCAGGATGACCTGCTTCAGATACTCCCACAACGCCTTCTCAGCTTCAAGCCATCCAGGTAACCTTGGTGGTCGTGGTTATTTATTAAAAACAATTTTTAAAATAGTTTAAAATAGGATTGTGGCCATAGCATACGAAACTTTTAAATATATAATGAGATAATACAATGAAGAATCACCCTTTCCTGTACCCCAGAAACCCAGTTCCCATTTGCCCCCACAAAGATAATATAACACTAGTTTATTGTCTATTCTTCTTTATGCCTATAGGAGGAATATTTATGAAAAAGCAGCTGGGGGTCCTCAACACGTTATACAAAGTCTGAGGTCTGACCAGGTGGTACGACAGCTGCAGGCCAGTGTCTCCTAACTTCAGGGAATAAAGTTCGCGCTGGGGTTTTGTTGGCCTCCCTCGTTTCCAGCAGCAGCTACGAACTTCTCCAATCTCTTACTTGGGGAGATAGAGAGGAGGAGACAAAACCCAGTGCATTTAAATGTATAATTTTTAAAGTGTGTGTGTGTTGCATGTGTTTAAAAATCAGGGTACTATATGTGTCAGTTCCAAGGGCCTCCTGGGAACCAAATCATATGGCTGTTACAGAACAGCAGGTGAGAATAGATTTGACAGATGAATTTGTTAATATTGTGTAAATAAAAGTATTTTTTTCTCTTCTTTACAAGGTAGCATGTGATGTACACTGTTCTGCATCTTGCATTTTTCTTTTTACTTCATTTAGATTTTTTCATAGCAATCCTTAGGTACTTCATTTCCTTTTGTTTTTTTAAAGTTACAGTTGAAAGTATTTTTATATTATTTTCAAGTATACAGCATAGTGGCTAGACATTTATATCATTCCTTTTGTTTTCTTACAGTTGCATAGAATTCCATTGTCTAAATGAACCATAATTTTTCTATGAGCACTTTATTGATGCACATTTATGTTAATTCCTGTATTTCGCTGCAGCAAAAACTACACTTTCCCTCCCACTGACCTTATCCAACTCCAAACGTGCTCAGACAGAAATAAGACAGGATTTTGTTAGGGACAGAGGAGGTTACTGATTTGCCCACCCAGGACCAGAGAATAATGACTTAAATGATCAGTTCGGATCAACTCTGTTCAGATAATTCTATGTGACGACACCTAGTGGAGAGGGTTTTGAACTCGGGACTTGATAAAAGGACAAATGTATGGTTTTCTTACCAAACCTGGTTATAGTCCACTACATCTGAAGTATGTGAAGCAGATTCCCACACCTGTGTCTGGTCCCTTTTCAGTAAGAGACGAGGCTCACCCTGTCATTGAGGTGGAAGCACCTCTGTGTTTTC
>NW_011892820.1:0-700 GCF_000151845.1 Pteropus vampyrus
GCAGTGAGAGGCAAGCTGGCCCGGGCAGGACTGTGACGCGCACTCACATTCGTGATCGCCATTCCTCCTCGTACCTCACGAGGGGAGCATTCTACCAGTGTCATCCAGTATCAGCAGTGTGTGCATCTCACGTGCAAATACCCATCATCAATATACAGCAAATGGAGGCCACCCAGTCAGTACATGTAGTGGGGTCTTGACTCTCCGTCTCCTGCCTCCCCGAGGGCCTAAGCCCCAGGGCTGTCATCGCAGGAAGGGAGAACAGCAAGAGATACACAGGTAGATTCTTCTCTGTTCCATCCTGTTACACACACACACACACGTGGTCCTGAGCAACGTTAGCCATCACCACCTTCAAATCTTTAGTCAAATTTTGTTTTATTTACTTTATGATGACTGTAACACATGCGAAGACAAAAGCCGAAGCCATTAGGATGAATGACAGAGCTCCACAAGAAGATCTCTCTCATCCTCCCCAATCCCGCTCCCCAGAAATAACCGCTCATCATTTCTCCAAGGCTACACAAGAGTCTTCTGCAAAACTCAAGCGTACTGGGTCAACCATTTTTTGCAAATGCTTTCATTTCTCACTATCCTTTAGCCCTGTTCTTTTGAATGACTATTGTGCTCCATTATGTAGACAGCATTTAATCGGTGCCACCGGTGGATGTTTAGGGTAAGTTTTTACCATAACAAACAT
>NW_011892820.1:2228-2974 GCF_000151845.1 Pteropus vampyrus
CTTCCTTCCTTCCTTCCTTCCTTCCTTCCTTCCTTCCTTCCTTCTTTCCTTCCTTCCTTTCTTTCTTTCATCTTACCATATATTAAGACCTCAGCCACTGACCAGGGAATTTACTAGAGGTGAAAATGCTTACAGTACCAGTTGGCCTGGTACCTAGGCCAGGAGGAGTGACCTCTCCCTGGAAACAGCCATGTGCAAGGCTGTTTCCTTCTGGTCCCCAAAGCTTAAAAACTCACCGGGAAGTTTCTCCCACAGACTACTCTGCCTGGACCACCATAAAGGAGGGCAGGAGGGGGTAGTGCCGAGTGTAGCTCATGTTTTACCTATTGAGATGGATACAAACCTTCCCCTGAAAATGAATCTAGACGTAGACCTTAGAGCCTTCACAAAAATTAGCTCACAAAAATTAACTCAAAATGTAAAACACAAAACTGTAAAAGTCCTAGAAGATAACAGGAAAAAGTCTAGGTGACCTTGATGACAATGACTGTTTAGGCACAACACCAAAGGCATGATTCGTGAAAGAAATAATTCCTAAGCTGGACTTCGTTATAATTTTTTTTTTTTTTTGCTCTGTGAATGGTAATGTCAGGAGAACACGATGACAGCCACAGACTGGGGTAAAATATTTGCAAAAGACATATCTGGTGAAGGACTACTAACCAAAATATACAAAGAACTTTTAAAACTCAACAGTAAGAAACTACTGGATTAAAAAACAGGCCTCAACAGATACCTCACCAAAG
>NW_011892820.1:3024-3349 GCF_000151845.1 Pteropus vampyrus
TTGCCTAGATTTTTGCAGTAGCCTCACTGGACTCATTTTGCCACCCACTGTCCCCTGCATGTTATTCTCAATCTAGCAGCCACAGTGATCCTTCTAAAATAGAAGTCAGATTAAGCCTCTCCTGCTCAAAACCGGGTAATGGCTCCCCATGGCACTCAGAGGGATCTTGGAAGCCCTCACAATGTGGACAAGACCCGAACCCCTACCCTCTGACCTCTCCTCTGATGACACCCTCTGTCCTTCAGCCATTCTGGCCTTTTCACTGTTCTTTAAGAATGTTTTTAATGACACCATCAGTGGAAGATACTGCACAGCTTCATCTCCC
>NW_011892821.1:0-8235 GCF_000151845.1 Pteropus vampyrus
ATAACTACGTACAGAGAGCCCTCAAGAAAAGTAGACGACGCACCAGGATGCAAACAGGGATTTTGTTGGGATGATGGGCTTATAAGTGATTTTTCTCTTTCCTCTAGTTTCCACATTTTTATAATGTAGTAATAATAGTTTTATAATGAAAAAAAATTTTGTAATAAAAAAATATTATGAGGTGCCAGAAATCACAGGGCTGCCGAGTAGCGCACTGCACCAGGCGACCAGCTACCTTCCATCTGTTTAGATATTCTTGCATTCCAGCGGGGTCATTAACATCTGGTCATTTGGCAGAGCTGCAGAAAAAGGACATGGAAAAGGAGTCAAGGAAGAATCTGAAAAGGCCCGAGTTGGTCAATCAAGTGTTTTTATGGTGGCACTTCTACAGTTGGCCTTTGCGACAGCAGTTTCTGCCAAGGCCATTTATCCAGGGAGATGAAAAGTGAAAGTCGGTTCCAGTTTGGATGGGGGTGAGGTTGGCTAAGTTCAGGTTCCGTTAGTTACCAGTTCATGTCGATTCTTGCTTAGAGGAAAAAATGTTTTAATGTTTCAAAGAGCAAATAATGTTTTCTGGCCATATTTACATCGGCTATAACCATTTTTATTTAAAGAAAATAGGAAGGTCATACTTTTCTTTGGTCCTATTGAAATCATCTGAATGACTCTTCTGTGAAAAGAAAACACACAGGCAGATGAAACTTATTTAGTCCTCACTCTCCCTTTCTGTAGAGTTGAGACATGACTCCAGGGTTTGTTACCACTGTCTCCCATAGGACGCTACCGTCTGCAGATAAATTCTGCAGAAACCCAGTGACACCTGTTCTCCAGTAGGTCATGGTTAGGTTGGGAGGTTGAGGGGTGGGGTCCCTCCAGCTCTGAGGAACCTCAGCTTTGGAAGGGATCCCAGCAGCTGCTAGCCTGGTAACACTCCACCTCTTGTAGCCTATAGACAACTTGCGTGGAATGTTCCACGAGCATTACCCAGCCCGCTGCCTCGAACATGGAGTCTTTCACTTTTGCCCAAGAAAATACTTAATGCAAGTGAATAAGAGTGGTGTTATAATTATAGCCCAGAATCAAAAGACATTAATCACACACTTCAGGGTTTTATTGCTGTAACAGGTCACTTGCAACACACCTCACAGCTGACCTCACCACTCAAGTGTAGGAATGCCACAGTTGTCACATCACCTTCTGGTTTTCAAATTACCTCTACTAACTCCACTTATTGCATATCCAGACCGCATTGTAACTCTCTACCTGACAGGCAGCCCATTCGGCCTGAAGATGGCAGGACATTTAGGAAACCCTTCCCTGGACTGATCCGGAATGCTGCTGTCTGCCTGTAATTTTCCACCCCTTAGTCCCATTTATGTCACTTGGGGCCCTTCACAACAAGTCTTGTCTTTAATGTGACAACAGCTGTCATGTATCTCTGAGTCACAACTTCTCAGCTAAGTTTGAGCCCACTTCCCATGTCACGGAGTTACTTCCACCTTTATGGTGGGGTCTGAGGTGCATGGCTGCCTGTATCCAGACTTCTCCCCGGCAGGCAGGGCATGGCGACTCTCCCCGCCAGTTCCCCCTTGCTGGACAGAACTGAGTCCCGAGCAACAGCCACCCATTCAGTTCTATTAAACAAGCCTCATCGCTTTGCTCCAGGCTCAGAGAAGAAACTGTCAGCCAGACAAGTGAGGACCTTTATTCAGCTTTTAGCTATTCAGGCTTCCAGCAAATCCTGCAGGAGGCCGACGGTCACCGCCTCTAGCATCTTGTTTCTCTAATGTTTTCTTCTCTGGTGAGTGCTCTGCCACTGAGCATGGCAGGATTATCCTAGCCAGGCCTTCGAAACGAAGGATTGGGGCTACGGAGACGGGCGACGGGGAATGACTGCTAACGGGTTTGGGGTTTCTTTTTGGGGTGTTGAAAATGTTCTGGAATCAGTGTTGATAGTTGTACAACTTCGTGAATATACCAAAAACCACAGGGGAAAATGAGTGACTGGATGAATGAATAAGAATAAATAAACAAACAAACCCACTCATCCTTGAGGCTTTCTGGAAGTTGGAATTTACACCTTAGCCACAAGTTAGCGGAAGCCTGGATGGAACGCCGCGCTGGGTGCCCACCGTCACATCCCCCGGTCTGTCCCTCCTCCTTGCTGCTTTCATCTCTGAACCGCGGCATTCCCACGTGAGAGCACACCCCTCCCACCCCCCCAGAGCACAGCTTCTGACTCAGAGGAAGAAGGCTCTGTGTACCGTCCAGGTGTTAGAAGATGCTCAGGTCAACGGACATCGTCCAGCCTGAGGGACCTCAGGAATGCAGATTACCTTCTCAGCTCTAGGGGGCGCCAGCCTTCCTGCCTGGCGGCCTCTGTGGCCTCCCTGGAGGCTGCACTAGGGAGCTCTGTCGCAGGGAGCCCTCCTCGGAAGGGGAGTAGGAGTGAGACTAGGAGCAAAGCCTGCAAGGGTTCCCTGGAATTCCTGGGCTCTGTAACTTCCCACGTGCTTATGTTCGTCACCCGCTAAGAGCGTCTTGTCGTGACTGATAGCCTTTGGGGGCAGTGTGGAAGCAGGTGCTGGAGAGACTGCGCTGCTGTGTCCCAGGCTCAGACCAGAGAACGAGGGAGAGAAAGGGTGGTAGCAGCTCGAAGGGGCAAAGAGCCGAGATAACGTCTCTGGCTCTGCCAGTGGGGAGGAAGAGAGCATGGGAGTCCTGGAGTTCGGCGTGGAAGGCTCGTGAGTGCCCAGCAGCCAGGCCGCACCCTGTCCTGGGCTCCGCGCTCACCCCGCCCCCATTCACCCCAGCCCTTCTGCGTTGCCCTTTGCTCCGGCTTCCTCTGGAACGTGGACCTGCCCCCGTCCATCAGGACAGCTTGAAAGAGCCATCACGACTTGTCCTTCGCGTCCCCCTGATTCTTACTCCATTTACAGCACAGCTTCGGGAAGGTCGATGCCGCAGGTGGTCCCCAACCGCAGCTCCCCAAACATCTGTGCAGCGTTTGGCTTTTTGTCCTCCTTTCTTGAAACTCTCTTCTCCTTGGACTCAGAGGGCCCTGCTTGCTCTTGGTTCTAATTTTCGGATTCCTTCTCTCCAGCTGCCTTCTTTAACTCTTCCTTCGCTGCCACCACTTCCTGGGGGCCCGCAGAGCTTCCGGTCCCGGCCCCTTCCTCCCATGCTCCCCAGCCTTTGCGCTGTAGTCCCCTTGCCCGCGGTCCTCTTTCCCTGGACCTGACTGGTCCCTTCCTCAGCAAGGTCTCCCCGGCCATCCTGCGTCTCGTTTCGCTCCTTCCCACCTCCTTCCCACCTTCCCTGCTCCACGTTTTCCCTCCCACTCGTCACCCGCTAATGTGCTGCTGACTTACCAGTCTTGTGTCTTCGCTGTCTTCCTACCATTCACGGCCTCGCAGCGCGGGGCTCGGTGTAGCTCAGTCCGTCTTTGCTGGTGTTCGCGGGCACTCAAGAGGGAGGGGAGGGGTTTGCACAGAGTCCCCGGATGATAGGCACATGGTGTTTTGCGGGGAGCCACACAGAACTTGGACTATCTGGGATGTGAGGTTCAGTGAGATGGTAGTTGCAGATAAAGCAGGGAGGCGGTCATGAATTCCTTCGTAGGCCTGCTAGAAAGTTGAGATTTTCTAGGGAAGGCGGCATTTCAGGTGGAGAGCAACATCATCCACTCAAGAAATGTGATTTGAGGACCAAGTACTCAGCTTTGTGCTGGATATACAATAGAAGAAAACACTCGAGAAGCTACGTGTCCTTCCCGGTTTAATAGCAAGTCACATTAAACAAGGAAGGATGGGAACGGCCCATAGTTTAGGTGTGGGAGTGGGGTGTGGGAGTGGGGGACAGGCAGGAACATTTTGCCTAGACTTGAGGAATAAACAAGGGTGCGCCAAGTAAAGAGTGGGGAGAAAGATCATTTCAGGCCAAGGGAATGGAGCGTGTGGAGGGACAAAGCCATTGGCACCGAAAGGAACTGAAAATCAGCATGGTTGACACCTGGCGAGGCGGGTGGAACACAGGGCTGAGTCAGGAAGGGGGCTCGCAGGCCCTGTCATAGAGCGGGTGTTTCATCCTGGGCGGAATGGTTAGCAAAGAGTTTTAAGCGGGAGAGAGGAGGATTCAACTTGCAGGATGGAGCGATCACCCTGGCAGCGGTGAGGAGGCTGGATCAGAGCAGTGGCGTTAAAATGGTCGAGGTAAGAGCTGGCAAGCGCCCCCACCGGGCAGAGGCTGCCGAGCCAGGACTGGAGGGAGGCGCTGGCCAGGGAAGGCAGTCAGGGCAGGACTTGGTGTCTGGGTGGCTGCAGGGGCCTCCTGACCGGTCTCCTGTGTCTGCACTTTTCTTCCCACATAGCGAGGCCAAGGCCGTCCTTCTAAAACATGGTTCCGGCCGGGTCATTCCCCTGCTCAGCTCCCTCAACATTTCCTGTCCCCTGAGGATTAAAATCCAGGTCCTTACTGTGACCCGTCGTTATCTACCTGCCTCACAGCCCTATTCCCGCTGTCTCTGTCTCCTGCGCGCTCCTCCCGCCACGTGGCCTCCTCGTTGTCCCTCCCACGTGCCACACTGCTTCCGCCTCAGCAGCCTTGCAGCCCTGTGCCCTCTGCCTGGACCCCTCCTCTCCCAGATCCCTCCTTCCTCACGTTCTGCTCAGATGTCATCTCGGGAGGCCCTTCCAGACACCAGTCACCACAGTCTTCTTTACCCTTTCCTTGACTGTATTTAAGGTCCCTGTGTGGCTCTACCCCCCAGATGGTAACCTTCTGAGGCCAGGGATAACGTTTCGTTCTCTGCTGAGCCCTCCGTGCCCAGAACACTCCGTGTGGCATAGTTGGCATACATGGAAATGTTTGTCGAATTAATGAGTTAATAAGCTTTTGATATTGGATGGAGGAGAAGAATCTAAAATTTCATCTAAGTTCCTGGCTTAGGCACTGGTGGAATATAATGCCATTCAATAGGAAACAACTGAGGGGAGCTGGTTTGGGGAGGGATGGTGAGTTGAGATGAGTGTGTGTTGAGTTTCACTCCTTCCCACCTGCGGGACACGCAGATAGAAATACCAAGGAGACAAATAAAGGAGTCGGGGCTGGAGTGGAGGTTTGGGGAGTCATCAGGGCGTGGGCCTGGGAGAGGTGGCCCACGACAATCACAGACGGAGAGGAAGACCCAGGCCGGACACCTGGGAGTGAAGCCCAACAGAATAACCAAGAGGAGGAGGCCGGAGAGATTGGCAGCAAAGCAGGGGAGGGAGAGAAGTCAGGCAGAGCAGGGCGAGTGGCGGACGTCAGCAGATGCAGGAAAGTGGGCCAGAGACAACCGTAAAAGCCATTGGGTCTGGCAGCCAGAATATCGTTGGTGACCTTGGTGCTGGTGTCGGTGGCTCTGGGGAGGGGAAGCCAGACGGCAGGCAGTGGAGGAGCGGGTGGAAGATGGGAATGGAGGTTGCTTTCTGTAAGAAGCGCGGCTGTGAAGGCACGAGGGGCAAGAAGGGCTGAGAGGAGGGTGCTTTGTTTTTAAGATGGAAGTGACTTGTAACATGCGTTTATATTGAGAGATAAGAGGGATGTTGGAAAAGGGGACGTGGAAACTATAGGAATGAGAGGAGTCGATTATTTTGCAAAGTCTCGAAGAACAAGGTGGGCGTGAATTCAGAGTGTAATGGAATGTGAGACCGAGACACGGATAGAGAGGCAAGTCACAGGGAATGGGCCGCTGTCATCCGCTTTCACTGTAGGAGGGAGCCACACCTCCTGCAGCGGGCAGAGGGGGTGGGGCGGGGCACAGCGGGAGGCCTGGGGTAGGGACTGACCCGAAACTGGCCCATGAGGCCTCGCCAAACGCACTGCTCGGGTGTGCGGGGTCGGAATGCTGGCGAGCGGGGGACTTTCTTCAGTGACCCCCGGCCTCCTGGGTGTGGGAGCAGAGGTTGCAGTGATCGACACTTGGAGATTTGCTGTGAGGGAGAGCATGGCTGGCACCAGAACGAGGGTGCTGGGACCTCGTGTCGCCTCTGAATCTGTTTCTTCTCCGTGTCCTTTATAAAGGCGTCACCTGCCACCTCGTCACACCTCGTCACCCCCTGACTCACACTTGATTCCTCTTCCTCTGAGCCCTGTTGTCAGGGCCTTTTCAACAGTTTCCCTCCCTCTTCCCATCCACCCTCCACGTTGCTGCTGCCCAGTTTTCTTTTCGATTTTGTGCCCGCGAAGACCAGATCATGTTGCTCTTCTGCTTGAGAAGCTTCTTGTACCTGTGAATACAGTCCACAATTTTGGCAGAGTTGGGTTCTCAGAACCCTTTAAGATTAGTCCGCAGCCTTCTCTCTGACCTTCCCCACCTACACACACACTCACACACACACAGACACACACACGTGCGCGCACACACACCCCTCCACTCCTAATGGCAGCCGGCCACTCCAGGCTCTGTGTATCCACTGCACTCTACCCTGCCCCCCAGGCCTCTGCTCGTCCTTTGCCCCGTACTGTCCGCTTGGCCTCCCTGCCCCATCCCTGTCTACTGAAATCCCGTCGAAGAGCAAGACGAGCCTCTGCCGGGCGTTCCTTTCCTCCCGCAGAAGCGTCGTTCCTGTCCATCGGCACTTTTTTTCATGTCTCATGCAGCGATAAACATCATTGCTTCTGGATTTAATTCCCCTTTTTTGCCTCTTCCCTGAGGGCAGGGAGTTCCTTGGACATCTCTACATCCCGACTACCGTGCGTGGAACCCTGCGTTTAAAAATCGTTTGGTCCAGTCGGTCCAACCAGGCAGCTGGCGCAGACGCCCCGTGCCGCCTTGCCCTCTTTATTCCCACCGCGTTTGTACCCTTAAGTGTGGGGGTTGCCATGGGCCTATCTGCTGACTTATAAGCTGCTCCACGTGCTCTCCTAAAACAAGTCTATTTCTTTGGAGTCAGGTGTGCCTCTCCGTCACCACAGTCTGGTGTTTCAGTCCCTCTCATCATGTCTCGGCGATGCCGTGAGATCACGAATTGCATCTCACGTTCACGGCGTCTGTTCCTCCAGCCCAGGGAACTGGCGCATCGCAGCCTCGCTCCCCGCCCCCACCTCCACCCACACTGTTCTCCTGCGCGAGGCTCTCGCGATACCTGCTCCTCGTTTCGCACGCACGGGCTTCCGCAGCAACTGAGTCATGGTTTTATTCTGTCGTTTTTCTCCATCTCCCTCCTGTCTGTATCCTTGCCGTTTCCAGATTAAATGAGTACTAATTTTCTGATAAAATGGACTTCCTCAATGAACCTTAACATGATAGAAAGAAAAACCAGTTTGTGATACAAAGACTAGATTTTTTTTCCCCTTTAATTACATTGGCAAACAGGCTTGCTAGTTAGGAAATTAATAGTATGTTGAAACATTGGAAATTGAAAAAGTTTGTTTTCGATTTCCCTCTGTTAGGAATATTTGGAGATTTGGTTGCTTTCTGGGGATAATGTCAAGGGAATACTAGAACATAAAAATCAGGTGGCATTTTGAGAATGAAAGTCAACCTTAAATGATTATCTACAGAATTTCCTCTTGCCTAGAGAACTGTAAAACATGAGGTAAAATCTACTATTTCCCTTTGCATGAGGCTACAACAATGTATGGTACTGGGTTTAATCCCTTTAAGCAGCTACCTCATGGACGCTACGAACTTCTCAGAAAAATGCACAAATGTGTGTGTACACTCAACTTTTTGCATAGGACTTACATTTCCAGTGATATTATAGGAGAGATAGCCTGAAGCCCTCTTCTTCAATAAAACTCTTGAAAATGATGCATCTTTTAAAAATGTATAGCTAAGTTGACAGGAAAATATGGCAAGTCCTTTGAAGCTGGGAGCAAAATGAGCCGATGCCAAAGAGAGATAGACGTACGTGCTAAAGCGACTGACGGAATGGTGTCCTCTGAAGCCGCGCAACCCCAGACAGTTCGATTGGGACCGGAATTAACTCTTCTCGCATGGCCCATAAAGTGCCAGGCCAAGTATTCAGTTTAAAGTGGCACCAGGTGGAGAGTGTTTCCAGAAGCCAGGCAGAATCGTATATATATCCTTTCTGGAGGAATTAACCCTCAATGGAAGCCTTAAAGATTTGCCGAAGATAAAGTTCTAGAGAATGTCGGCACATATAAAAATCATAAAACAGGCAAGGATGCAGCTAAAGCAATACTTGGGTCAAAATTTATAGCTTTAAGTGCTTATATTAGAAAAGGAGA
>NW_011892822.1:0-1119 GCF_000151845.1 Pteropus vampyrus
GCAGCTCATATGCATAGATTCTCTCTTAGCTCAACTCAGCGTGTGTGTGCAGTGTGTGTACACATGTGCTCATGTATGTGTAGCATATGTATGTGCGGGGGCACATATGATGTACCCATGTGTGCATGTGTGTGCGCACATGTGATCGTGTGTGTGTGCATGTATATATATGTGCTTGTGTGGGTGCAGTGCACATATTCATGCGCTTTATGTGCATTTGCATGCATGTGTGTGCTCATATGTGCATGTACATGCATGTGTGTGATCGTGTGTTGCTGTGGGTACGTGCTGTGTGTGAGTGGTGTGCATGTGTGTGTGCTTGTGTGTGCAGTGTGCTGTGAACGTGTCTGTGTGTACGTGTTTGCATGCATGCAATCATGTGTGTAGGTGCATGCATACATGTGATCGTGTCTGCATGTATGCATGTGCTCATGTGTGTGGAGGGGGTGCATGCATGTCGAGGATGTGACAATGTCCTGTTCAGGCACATACACTGAGGAGGCATGTTTGGATCCATAAGAACTTGTCACCCTTCCTGTCCTCTGGAGAGACTTACTCACAGCCCAGGGACAGTTTAGACATTGGTCACATTACAATAACTTCCTCCTTCCTCTGGCAGAAGGCAGGGCGACGCAGTGTCCGGTGTCCGCCCCGTGCCTAGCCCGTGGTGCGGTGTGGCTCTGCCCAGAGACTGGACGTGCACAGACGGGAGGAGACATGGTGTCCGTACCCCCCTCACGCGCCTGCGCCGGGACAGCACGTGCAGCCTTGAGCCTGGCGAGCATTCGCCGGAGCCACACGGTGAGTCGAGCTGCTGCGCACACTGCTCCCCTGCATAGTCATCTCGGCGGCGCCACCAGGCACAACCTGACAGTCTGTCACCTGTGTGTCACCACAGACCTGTCACATTCTGCCCTTGGCCTCTGCACGAGGGCTGGGAGGGGTCCCCTGGCATTGTCCTGACGTGTGTGCAGACCTCCGGTCTGCCGTCGTTGACATCCGTGCAGGCAGACGGTGGCCGGCTGGGGGAGGCGGGCCGTGTGAGCTCCGCCCCTCGCTCCTCTGTGGACAGTCCCACCGGCCTGGAAGGGGTCGACCCCAGCCCACGGCGGGGACCGG
>NW_011892822.1:1328-1826 GCF_000151845.1 Pteropus vampyrus
ATGCGAAGCTAATGTCCAGTGCCCTTGTGCGGAAGGGGTCGTTGGAAGCGGGAGGCGCTGACGCACGGGGAGGCCAAGCGACTGGCCCGAGGTCGCACGGGCAGAGCTCAACCCTGGACGTGAACCCAGGCGGTGGGCCCAGAGCCCTGGGCTGTCTGCACTGCGGCCCACAGCGTCTCTGGCTCCGTCTGGGCCACGTGGGATGGAGGAGACATTCACGAAGGGCAGGGCAGGTAGGGTAGGACGCCGAGTGACCAAGTCGACATGCACACGCACGTGCAACGGATGGACACACTCCTTGTTTTCCACTGTGTAGACCTCAAAGTCTGCCAGGCCGTCTCAAGCCTGCAGCAGGTGCGCGGGTGAATTTCTTGAAGGTCAAAGCGGCGTGAGGTCCGATGCGACGACCTCTCACGCCTGTCTCCATCCCGTGGCCCTAGGGGCTGGGGAGAAGTTCCAGCCCGTGAGGCGTCGATCCTGGGGACGCAGGCGGGAGCC
>NW_011892822.1:3325-3655 GCF_000151845.1 Pteropus vampyrus
CTTCTCCTGGGACGGTCAAGGGGCCTCTCCCAGCCTCTTTCCAGGGCACCGACCCCATTCGGGAGGCTCCGCCCTCATGCTCTCATCACCCCCAAGGCTCCGCCCCCTAACACCATCGCCTCTACGGGGCAGGAGTCCAACGTACAGATTGTGGGGACATACACATGCAGTCTGTAGTGGTCACCCGTTTGGCGTCTTATTAACTTCTCAACTTTCTCCATGCTATTTTGCTGAGGTGGCTTCGATCTCAGTCGCTTGCATCCCAGAGTAAGCACTGCTAAGGAAGAAATTATAAGGGAAGAAATATGAAAACCACGTGTTTTACAACCC
>NW_011892823.1:0-926 GCF_000151845.1 Pteropus vampyrus
GGTTCTCAAACTGTGGTACCCACTCCCAGATCAGAATCACTCCAGACAACTGTGTAAAATGTCCCCAAACCAACTGACTCAATATCTGGGGCCCATGAATCTGAATTCTTAACAGATATCCCGTGAGCCTCTTCCGTACAGAAAAGTTTCAGAAAGGATGAGCTCAGATATATTTTCCGAAGGTGCCCATCTCCCTCCCCAACATGTCCTGTGGCCCTGCGGATGCACCTGCCAGCCAGGCAGGGCGGGGAGGGAATGTCAACAGACTGCGCAGAACGCTGTGAAGGAGAAACAGGCCAGGAACCGACGATTCTGGACAGGGGCAAAGGGCAAAGGTAATGGGTGAAATGGAAACTATTTCAGAGAGTGGAAATGGGGACCTCAGGGCAAGAGTGACATGAAGACTGTGAAGACAGGACAGGGGAGCAGGGTTCAGAGAGAGGACGCAAAGAAAAAGGAGCGGGCAGCCTGGGTGGGGAGACGCCCCTTTCTGCTGGGAGGCTTCAGCTACCACTTGGTGGAGAGGAGCAGGAGCACCTGCCGTAAGCTCCCACCAGCTGTGCAACGCTCCCTCTCTGAGCCTGCATTTCCCCATCTGTAATAAGATGATAATGCCGCCCGTGCTGCCTACTTCGCGGAGCACCAGGTGACATGAAGGATATGGCATCGTAAAGGGCTTTGGCAGCTGTGGCTCCGGGAACGATAAGGGAGACGGTGGAGGGGTCATTATCAGCAGTGGCCTGGAGAAACCTGAGGCCAAGGGGCCACCTGGCAAGCGACCACAGCTGGAGGGCATCAGAGCTTCGCTACTTTCTTGCTCTGTGTTTTTCGGGGAAGTTACTTAGCCTCTTTCTGTGCCTTTGTTTCTTCTAAAAAAAACAAGGCTAACCATAGTTCTGACTTCATGGGGTTATTGGGAGAATTAA
>NW_011892823.1:1578-5411 GCF_000151845.1 Pteropus vampyrus
GTTGTCTGAGATGATTTTCCTCCTCTGAAATCCCCCTGCCATGACCACCAGGCGAGTTAGCAATCCAGGGAGACCAGTAAGACCAGAATGTGGAGATGTTTTCTCCCCTTAGACAGAGGCCTCCCTGTGAATGACCCCTCTGGCCAGCCCAGCAGGCAACTGTCCCCTCTGGTGACCTAGAACTAACCCTGTTGGGCTCCTGGGTCAGCGCTGTTCACCCTCTCTCCCTGGCACCTGGCGCTGGGTCTGGGTGGCTCAGAGGCTGTTTAGGAGAAAAAGGAATGGAGGAGAAGGAGAGGAAGGAGGGAAGAGAGAGGGAGGGGAAGAGGGAGAGAGGGAGAGAGGGAGGGAGGAGCTCTGGAGGGTCACTTGCTCTGCTATTCTGCTTGCTGCAGTCATGCATCAATTTTCAAGGTCTCTACTATTTCATGAATCTCATTCTGGGACCCTTGGGTTCAATATTTCAAATTGCCCCTTTAATTAACTAACTTCCCTCTCAAGTCCCAAAACACTTCAACCTACTTGAAAACCCCGCCCTCCCCGCTATGGAAGCGACACCCCTGGTTCTCAGCCCCCTGGCCTGGGGTCTGGGAGAGTGCACTTCTCCTAAGTCCGGTGTTTGCATCCGTTTGTTTTAAGAATCATCTGATATTCAGGCAGCCCCCAAGAACACGAGACTTATTTCTGCTTAATCACTGGAGAGGCTTCAAGCACGGCAGAAGGACTAAGGAAAACATTGTCTTCCTCACCTGGTAGCTCTCCCTGCGCCCAGGTACCAGGAAGCCTGAGGACACAAGTCCCTAAGCAAAGGCTTTTCTAGTAATTGTCATAGCCAGAAGGCCAGGTTTTCCCCAGAGTCCTCAGCTTATCTACACACTCAGGAGGCTTCTGGGGGTGTTGCTGCCTTTGCCAAAAGCAAAAACCAACTCAAGGGTTTCAAGAAATTTCACAGCAGGGGCCGAGTAATACCACTCCAAGTCACTTCCGGAAATCCACACTGAAAAGGCATTTCAGAAAATATCTAATCAGCTTGGCCTTGGGTCTCGACAAGACAAACCAAAATCATCTTTCATATTCCTAGATCAGAACTCCCCATTCCCCCCCACACGCGTTCTCCTCTGCCTCCTCCAACCCCTTCTAAAAATAAAACGAGAACTCAGAACTCACGAGGCATGCAGGGGAGAAAAGAAAGAACCCTGGGGGTGTGGGAAGGTGGGCAAATCTGTCCTGGCCTTGAGGCCCTTCATTCGTCACTGTGCGCCATGAGGGCACTTTGCCCACACTGAGCACCAAGGGGGCTGCTACACTTGCCGGCCTGGTGGCTGTCAGTCAGGCAAAGAAAGCCTGGCCTGGTGGCACTTCCATTCTAGGGGGGCAGACAGGAGATTGACAAGTAGACGAACAGTCACATCACATAATTGCGGGTGGAGACGTGTGAGAGGCAGAAAAGCGAAGCGGGAGAATGGGAGCTGAGACCGGGGCCGGGGGAGAGCAGCGCCTCATCCATAGATAGGATCGGGTGGCCTCTCTGGGGAGGTGACTTCTGTGCAGAGCGGACATCTGAACATGGGGTGAGAGCCAGGCATGGAGATATCTGGGGGAGAATGGGTCCAGGAAGAGGGGCCTGCGAGAAGGTGATGGGAGATGCAGGTGGCGAGACAGCCAGGGGCCGACTTTGTCACAGTGCTGTGACAGCATTGTCATGGCTGCCTTTTTACAGATGAAGAAACAGAGGGTCCAGGAGGTTACAAGGCTTGACTAGACTACCCAGCAAACTAAAACCAGGCTGTCTGACTCTAAGAGGCATTACTCCCCGCTGTCTCCTGTCATAGGACACATGCAGATCCATGTCCCATAATATTAACCCTGGGCCAGCTGTGGGTCAAAAGCCAGAGGCTCTGATTTAAGGACGTTTATGCAGTGCAGTGTGGTGGCATGGTCTGTGACAACCCCCGAGTATCTGGGACAGCATACAACGATCGAACATATTAACATAGCATGACACAATTAAATATATTCATATTTCTTCAGCAAAACGGACAATTA
Organism: Pteropus vampyrus; assembly: GCF_000151845.1. Taxonomy (NCBI): domain Eukaryota; kingdom Metazoa; phylum Chordata; class Mammalia; order Chiroptera; family Pteropodidae; genus Pteropus; species Pteropus vampyrus. The sequence goes on from NW_011892823.1 coordinate 3,625, forward strand.
TTCACGCTTAGAGAGCTAAATAAAGAACTATTAATAGCCTCAGTTCAGATGAGGTTTCACCACCAAATCTGGGTCACATTTTCATGCAAAATCAGTTACCAAAATAAACAATAAACAACTTTCAGTTTTAGAGCCTTTAGGATTTCCACTGAAAGCACTGGGGAGAGCACAGTGTTATCACTTCTGAAAAATGACAGCTCTGTGAAGACAGGCAGTAGAAGCCCGCTGGAAACAAGGTCACCCCCAGTCACCTCTTGGCATGGCCCAAACCTTAGGATTTGCACCCAAGGGGACGGAGCGCCTGGAGTGCAAACTTCCTCCTCAGCAAAGAGCAAAGGAGCCAACAGCAGCTCCAGAGCAGCTGGCAACACGCAGGAGAAAGGTGATGCAGAAGCCCAGGTCCATGGCCGCGTGAGAAGAGGTGATGGAAATGTCCAGCTTTATCAAATAAGCCACCAGCATGAAAATGTTCGTTTCTGCTCTTATTGTGCTCTTGATGGACAAGGCTGGGTTTGAAAATGTGGCGAGAAGCAAAGAAGTTAAAGATGGGAGAAAACAGAAAAGAATCTTTATTTAAATTTAAAAAAAAAAAAATCACCCTAGTGCCTGATCTTGGTCCTCCTTCCCCCATCCCCACCCAAACCTGGGCTCCTCCGCCATGCTCCGCCTCAGCCCTTCTCTCATCTGCTCAGCCTCTGGGAAGGGCCGGAACCGGAACGAGGCTGAGGGTGTTGGGTAAAGGAGCCAGGCGTGGAGACGGCATTTCTTCCTCTGCCGCTCAGTCTGGGGAAGAGGCACTGGCTATCATCCCCACCCAAGTTCAGGTTGAAATTCAGTCTACAGCCTCCACTGCTGCCCTAATTAGCTTTAAGATTCACTGAGAATTAAATGGCAGCAGAGGTCAGAAAGAAATGGTACAACCCCAAGTTTTCCTTGGGAAGTTGGGAAAATAGCCATTCACTCATTCATTCATGCTACAAATATTTACTGATCACCTACTATGTGCCAGGGGGTCAGGATACGTCAGTGAACAAATCAGTGAAAGTCCTTGTCCTCACTGAAGAGAGGAATCAGGCTTAGATTCAAACTATCGCCATGTACAAAGGTGATGTGTGCCCTGGGGGCGGGGGATTAGCACAGAGTAAGGGAGGCCAGGTGCCTGGGGAAGGAATCGAGGTTTTGAACAAGGCGCCAGATTGAGCCATCCCAAGAGTCTGAGGGAGAGTGTTCACGGCAGAGGGCACGGCCAGGTAAAGGCTGGAGGAAGGACTGTGCCTGGCAAGTTCTAAGCACAGCAAGGAGGCCGGTGAGGCTGGTGCTGAGTGAGTGTGTGGGCAGGGGTTTTGGGAATGGGGCACAGATTCACTCAGGGGCTAGTCACTTAGGACTTTGTCTTTTACTGAATCAGAAAAGGAGCTTTGGGAGGGTTTTGAGAAAAGGGTTGGTTAGAAGAATCACTCTGGTGTCTCTAAGGCCTGGAGATCAAGACTTGGGGAACCAAATTGAGCTTTTTGCTTCTAAGTGACGGGGACCAGTGAAACTCCAGGATTTTAAGAAAAAAAGTATGGTTTGGAGAAGAGCTGGAAGCCTGGAAGGCCCATGAGGAGACTGCTGGCAGTTGTGGCCTGCGGCAGCCGGATGCTAACAGTGCGATGGGAACAGGGTATGAAACCCAGGAAGTCTTTCCAGTGTGATCCGGACTGGGTACAGTGGGTCAGTAAAAGGCAGGCAGCAAGGACGAGCCATAAACTTTGCGATCTGGGGCTCTGGACTGTGGTGCATATTCA
>NW_011892823.1:6271-8029 GCF_000151845.1 Pteropus vampyrus
TCTAAGCACAGCAAGGAGGCCGGTGAGGCTGGTGCTGAGTGAGTGTGTGGGCAGGGGTTTTGGGAATGGGGCACAGATTCACTCAGGGGCTAGTCGCTTAGGACTTTGTCTTTTACTGAATCAGAAAAGGAGCCTTGGGAGGGTTTTGAGAAAAGGGTTGGTTAGAAGAATCACTCTGGTGTCTCCAAGGCCTGGAGATCATCAAGACTTGGGAAACCAAATTAAGCTTTTTGCTTCTAAGTGAAGGGGTCCAGTGTAACCTCAGGATTTTAAGAAAAAAAGTATGGTTCGGAGAAGAGCTGGAAGCCTGGAAGGCCCATGAGGAGACTGCTGGCAGTTCTGGCCTGCGGCAGCCGGATGCTAACAGTGCGATGGGAACAGGGTATGAAACCCAGGAAGTCTTTCCAGTGTGATCCGGACTGGGAACAGTGGGTCAGTAAAAGGCAGGCAGCAAGGACGAGCCATAAACTTTGCGATCTGGGGCTCTGGACTGTGGTGCATATTCATAAAGTTCCAGAAATTAATCAATTGACAGGAACACTTTTCAGATGACCCACCCTCTGACCTTGTGCCAAATGTCAAGTCCAGGTCTTACAAATACCTCAGTGTTCAGGGCTCAGGCCTGAGTTCGTTCCGCCTGTGTTTGAATTCTGACTCTCGCAGATGAAACATTGTGGGTTTTTTGTTTGTTGAGGTGTTTTTCTTTTTAGAAAATTTTTTATAATTGCTAGAACATATATATAGCATAGAAGTTGCCATTTAAGCCATTTTCAAGCATACGGTCCAGTGGCATTAACTACATTCACGAAGCTATGAATATGGTACTTTTAAACTTCAATAAGCCTCAGTTTTCTCAAACTGTTATTTCTCAAATTGTTATTCTCAAAGAATAACGATAAAACCTATCTTTGAGGGCGACTGCAAGGATTAAACAGGATAATCCCAGTGAAATAGCACAGTGCCCAGCACGTAACTGACACTCGGCAAACACTAGGTACTTTACACTTTACTGCTTGTCTGCTCCTCGGCGTCTTCCCCAGTCTCACTGGCCCTCATGGTGTCCTCATCACGTCTTTCCGATTAACGGGTCCCCCACTGCTCCCTCCACAGTGCCACCAGATACATCCTCCTAAGGGGTAAATCAGGTCCAGTCCAGTCTCAGGCTCTAAGCTCCTCAGAGTTCATCATCATCACGAGTGAGCAGTGGTCTCTAACTCAGCCACAATCACCTGAAAGGCATGTGAACCACGGATGCTCGGTCTCACCCCCTGATTCTCTGACTCAGCAGATCCGGGGTACACCTGAGAATCTGCATTTCAAACAAGTTCCCAGGTGATGCCCCAGTGGCCCCACTTTGGGAACCACTGACTTGGGTGATAAGGTATGCAGAAATCTAACCACGTCCACCACTCCGCCACCGCCACCCCTGCCCCGTCCGCGTCACCTCATGCTGACCTGCAGCGATACCTCCTCATAGGTCTCTCTCCTTGCGTCCTTTCTTCCCTAGTTTATTCCCAACACAGCAGCGAAAGCAATTCTTTTAAAACAGAAATCAGATCATGTTTTCCTCTGTTTCGAATCCTCCGGGGGTGTCCCATCTCATGTAGAATAAAACTCACAGGCCTTACCATGTCCCCCAAGGCCCTATGATCCAGCCCTCTGCGCCTCTGCGGCCCTCCTCTCCTTACCCCTGCATGCACCCTAGGGACTTTGCAGACGCTGTTCCCTCCGTAAGGAAGAAATCTATCCCAAATATGC
>NW_011892824.1:0-428 GCF_000151845.1 Pteropus vampyrus
GCCGGCTGCCAGAGCCTCAGCCAGCAAGAAGGCTGAGGGAAGGCTGTTCTTGGCAGAAGCAAGACTTCTCTGACTTTGTCTCATGCCCTCCCTACCGGCCTTGCTAAAATTACTTTAGAACTGATAGAAGTCTAAAATGCTTTCACCCAATCCTCCCTTCCTCTCCATCTCTCTTCTCTTTCAATTCTCTTTGACTCGGTGATCGGCTTAACTTGTGGCCTCATGACTCTCCCAGGCTCCTGTCCCATTTTCTCTCACAGATAGTCCCCTTAATGCACTTTTTGCATATTTAATCCAACGTAGTATCTACTTCTAAGAAGTCCCCAAATAATGCACCCCCAAAAACAATTTGTTTTGGATAACAAGCGAAAATACCTGCCAATGCTTTCTACAATGTTTCTCTCTAAAAGAAGCCAAAATTAAGCTGC
>NW_011892824.1:1288-3941 GCF_000151845.1 Pteropus vampyrus
AGCAAATACAAAGACTCTGAGACAGAAGCATGCATGCAGGACTCTAGAAGAGGAAGAACAAGACGGCTGGAGGAGTGTGGGCAAGGGGAAGCGTGCTGGTAGGTAAGAGACGGTTCAGGATTGAGACCTTCTGGAGCCTCGAGACTTCTTTCTCTCTCTGACTGGGACAGAAAGCCATTGGAAGATTGAAGTAAGATGACAGACATGTTCTAAAAACACTTTAATTTCGAAGTAGTTGTTACAAAACAGTTATGGGGATTTAGAGTATAGCATAAAAATAAAAAATAAAATAATACAATAAAAAGACTTTAATTCCAGTGTATAGCATAAACATTCAGTGAAGGGCATGTGTTTAAAATAGAAGACAGGAGGTCAGGAGGATGACTTGAAGTCTCTGGCATGAGCGACTGAAAAGATGAGGTGGCTATTTATTAGGTGGGGGAAGGAGTAAGCATGCGTGGATGGAGGGTGGCAGCTTGGGGAGCTCAGCCCCTCTGTTTTTAACATATTGTTTGAAATACATGTGAAACATCAAATGAAGCTGTTTGAAGCAAGGACACCATTCTGGGGTCTTTCACATACAGACAATACTTGATCCTTAAGATGACCGAGCAAGTGCGAATAGATAGAAAATAGAGGAGGTTCAGAGTGTGAGATCGAGTGATTCTGATCTTTATGGAAACGAGGGGAATACTTTAAAAGACACAGCAAAGGAGGATATGCTGAGTTGGACCAGGAGAGTGTGGCGTTTTGAATTTCAAATAAACGAAGTGTTTCAAATAGGAAAAAGTGGACAGATGTCATCAATACTTAATTGGTGAAGTAATGTGAGTACTGAGAATTGTACACTGGGTCTAGCTACGTGGAGATTAGTGCTGACTAACATTTCAAGAAAAAAGTTGGATAGAAAGTACATGAAACCATGAGTCTTGAAAGTTGCTTGTTTTTTTTCTATGAAGTAGAGAAATGGATGCTACTGGATGGCAAAGAAAGTCTAGGGGCTCTTTTCAAGAATCTGAAACCCTATGTATATTCTGATAAGAAAAATCTAATAGAAAAGAAAAAATGTATAAAGAAAGAGAATTCATACAGGATTGTTGGAGTGAGTCCCTTGAATAGGAGGTAGAGCGTGGAACAAGTAGTCTCATTGCAGACTTACAACAGCCCACCCATGCACCTCCAGGGAACAAGCTCCATCTCTCCCTATAGACGTTTCCATGCCTGAATTTTTCTTTTTCTTTTATCTCGAGTTGTGGACGGTCATCGTGAGATAGGCTGGCAGTTCCAAGGAATTCACATTTTCTAGGATCAGCTCTAAACCAAGGACCTTAAACGTTTATATATAAAACACTCATTTTCCTATCCTTCACGTGAATAAAAAAAATGAATATTTTATAATTCTAAAGTATTCATTTTATTCTATTTCCTAGAAACTCTCCAGATGACTAAAGTATAGCCACTTACTGTGGTATCTGGTTTAACAGTATGTACCTTATTGGCTGTCTCCTCCGCCATTCGTCACTCCTTCATTTTTAAATTATATACTCAACACTCTCCTCCCTTAAAATTCTCCTTGCATTCAAACCATTGTCTCAAAGTCTGCGTCCATTTAAACCCACTCAGGGCAGGACACTAGTGTATGATGGAGATTTTAGACTTGTCTAAAAGCAGAGAGCCATTCGATACCATTGGGGAAGAACAGAGTACGTGGGCGTGGGTGCCCTTTCATACGTGGATAAATCAATGAGAGCTTGTGTAAATACTCTTCTAGTTGAATCTATAATCTGAATGAAATTCAAAACTCATTCATTGAGAATGAGAAGACGGGGAGATTTTGGTGGTTGAGAGAAGGTACTAAAGAGTCACCTAGGTCCTAGGAGATGGGAGGAGTGGACTAGAATAATGACTATCAGGGAATATTAGGGAACTACATGAGATTAGTGATCTTAAAATTAAAGTGAGACCTATTTGCACTGTTGTGCCTTTTCTTCAGTCATATTCTGCTACACAAGTGCAGGTACATACAGTTAGAAAGTTGGAGATCCCTAGATCAGATGGTAGCTCCCAGGCCCCCATACCTTCTTGGATATATAGCTAAACTTAATGTAATCAAAAACCTCTTCTCCCTCAGGCTGTCCCCCATCATACATAAGAACACGGAGGCTCTCCAGTGGCAGCTATTTTCTGTCCCTCCATCCTAATGATCCTGAACTTAGATGTGTGGTAGGTAGACTCATGGAACCACCTGGCGACTACTATATAATTCTGCCTCCTTCCATAAGAATCTCAAGCTTTGAATTTTGTATATTCTACTACCCTTTAATGTTACATTTAACCACAAATGCTTGGGTCATATCTTGAGTATTTATTTCAACTGAGGTATAATTGACATATAGCATTCTATTAGTTCCAAGTGTACAACCTAGTGACTCGATACTTGTGTACATTGCAAAATTATCTTTAGTATTTTAGTTCACTATTCCTATCAAAATATTTTTTGTTTTTCAAAGCCTTGGCTTTTTCTTGGGTTTTAACTTTGTTACTTTCTTCTTCCGGGTAATCTTATCTTCTACTGTTAGCCACTTTCTCCCATGGTCATATTCTGGATATTGTCATTACCAATAAATCCTCTTTCAGTTATTAATAATGACAA
>NW_011892824.1:5931-6310 GCF_000151845.1 Pteropus vampyrus
TTTGTTACGAATGTCCATATCATGCTTTATACAATACCAAATTTATTAAGCAGGTCTTAGTAAAAAGAAGGGGATTATCCTGGTACTTTGGCGACATTTCTAAAAGTAACATCTAATAGACGTCATAGGTAAATGAAATTAGTGTGAGCATTCTTCAAAGTGAACTGAGTATAACTTAGAAAAGTCCTCAGATGATGTCTACTTTCTTCCTTGTTGTACTTACTGACTTAAAGACATAAATATGTTATATCACTTTTGATCAATTGTTTTGAGCTTAAGTCTTCATTCAATTATTAATTAATTAACTAATTTTATTGAGTACCTACTATGTAACCGCTCTTCTGATCGTTGTGTATAGAGAAAGTAAGCAGAGACAGGA
>NW_011892825.1:0-1053 GCF_000151845.1 Pteropus vampyrus
GTCACCACGGAGACGCAGATCGAAACCACAGTGAGATGCCACTTCACACCCACTGGGGTGGCGATCACCAAAAACAGAGAGTCACAAGCGTTGGCAAGGATGCGGACAAACGGCCATGCTCGTGCACTGCTGGTGGGAATGGAAACGGGGTGGCCACGTGAGACACAGTCGGGCCGTCCCTCGAAATGGTAAACACAGAGTCACCATGTGACCCAGCGGTTCCGCTTTTGGGAATAAACCCAAAGCGATTGAAACAGGGACTCAAACGGAGATGCGCACGTGTCTGCTCACAGCCGCATCATTCACAATCACCCATAGGTAGGAACAGCCTGGAAGTCAATCGACAGATGGATGTTTAGACAAATGTGGTCCATCCAGGTAATAAAATACTCTTTGGCCATGAAAAGGAGGGAAGCTCTGACGCACACTGCTACGTGGACGGACCTCGACCACGGCACGCCCAGCGAAAGCCCGCGGGCACGGAAGGCCACGGAGTGTGCGACCGCATCATATGAAATGTGCGCCTGTGCGGGTGAGCTGAACTGTTGGGCAATCATCACGCCCCTGGGGGTGGGGACACCTCAAGTCCAGTGGCAAAAAGAGCAAGTTGTGAATTTTGGACGCGAAAGAGGCTGAGAGACCCTGTGTCTCAGAGGAGCTGGGATAGAGGACGGGACGGCCTCAGAGGACACGGATCCGGGGCGGCACAATCATGGCGCCAACAGCAGCTCCACATTTTACGGTCCCTGGGGCCTTGGGACAGTCACTCCATCTCTTTAAATCTCAGTTACTTCATCAGTGAAGTGGGGAGAGTACATGTGCTCCCCTTAATCCATCAGGTGTTGGGGCTGGCAGGGAGGGCTCGATTCTCTCCAAACATGAGCACAGATGGCTGAATCAGGCAGGTGTGTCACCTGGAGAAGAGAAAGTAGCTGTTGGTTTTTCATTTCGTTTCTCGTGTAGAAACGCCCCAGCGAGCAATCCCGGGCGGTGGGCAGCACCTCAGGGCAGGACCAAGGAGGCGTGTGCTGGCCCCCCACCCCCATCACAGAG
>NW_011892825.1:3308-4384 GCF_000151845.1 Pteropus vampyrus
CTGGGGGACGTTCCAGGACTCTCCCGAGGTCACACCTGGGGCAGCTGGAGCAGCTGGGGCCCGGGGAAAGGAAGCCCGCCGGACACCCGTCCTGCTGCCCCGTCCGGCTCTCGTGGCTGAGGGCGGGCCGGGACCCTGCCGAGCCTCGTCATCGGAAAACAGACATCATCCCCAAACCAGGACCGTTGCCAGAGCACAAGGGTGTTTCGGGGGTCGAGCAGAGAAAGTCCTCGGCCGTGCTCATAGTAAAAGCTCAGTCGGTGTCCCCCTGGGCCTCGGTCCCCTCCCCACAGCCCAGAGGGAGAGCAGAGCGCCTGCACGCCTGCTGGGGCTCAGCCGAGCTCAGCTTCTCCTCACGCTCTGCACACGCACACGCCGGCCTCTGACGTCCCACCCCAGGCTCCTCACAGGCTGTCGTGACGGGGACAGGTTGGGGGAAAAGCCAGCAGCTGCTGGGACCCCTGTGCCCACCCCCGCCCCAGCCAGGTGCCGCCTGAGTAATCATAAAACAGACACAGACACGCCCTTACTGGCGGGATAAATTCACCCGGTCACCCACTGATGGCCGCCTCCCGTCTAGACCACCCAGCATGCCAGGACACTGTGGACGGTTGGTGCCAGCGAGACCTGCTCTGCTGGGAGTCACACTTGGTGGGGCGACCGCAGGAGGCTTCTGAGTGGAGGCCCAGGGCCACGTCACATCCGCTGGTGGAGTGGGATGGAACTGGCCACGAAACACCCGGGGACCACAGGCCAGCAGGAGAAGCGGACAGATGGACAGCGGGGGCTTCCTAGGGCACTGGCGGGGAGTGTCCAGGCGGGCAGAGTGGGTTCCTGCGGGCCGGCTGGCTGCAGTGGCCCAGGGCCTCTGGTTGGAGGCATGGCCAGGACTGGCTGCCTGTGCCCTGGGCTTCGCCACCAGGCTGCTCTCGGTGGCGCCCTTGGTCACCTCTGGACCTGTCCTTCGACACCCTCAGCCACGTCGGGCAGGTGGAGTGTCAGCTGGGGACTCGGGTTCTCCGTCCACAGGCTCTCTCCAGCTGTAGGCGGAGCCCCCACGCCATGGCACTGTCTGG
>NW_011892825.1:8824-10009 GCF_000151845.1 Pteropus vampyrus
ATCCATATCTCCAGAATCCATGAATACCTGACCTTACGGCCAAAGGTACTTTGCAGGTGTGATGAGCTGAGGACTTGGAGATGGGAGATTGTTCTGGATTCCTGGGGGGGTAGGGGGGCCTGTCCTCACAAGGTCCTTGCAAGTGGGAGGCAGGCGGGCTGGAGCGTGAGTTGCCGTGAGGACAGAAGCAGAGGCAGGAGCGATTCGGGAAGGGGCCACGAGCCAAGGCTGCGGGAAGCCCCAGGGAGGAGACGGTCCCGCCTCGAGTCCCCAGGAAGAGCCTCCCCCGCAGGCCCTGAAGTCTGGACTTCCGGTCTCCAAACCGTGCTGTTTTAAGCCGCTGAGTTTGTGGTCTTTTGTTCTAAGAGCCTTAGAAAACGCAAACAACCTTGTTTGGTAAATCCGACTTTGCAACCAAGTAAGTATTCCATGAAAATTAAAAACGAGCAAACCAAAACAACCCAGATTGAAATACAGAAGCAATCTCTAACAGTCAAAAATAAAGCGGGAACGCAAAGACAGCTGCCGGCACCCACCCCACCCGCTGCAGACTCCCGATGCGGGACTGGCCGAGCCACAGTCCCCAAGTTCAAGGCTGTGGGCGGAACAGGAAGCCAAGGCACCTGGCTCGGTCCCAGGCTCCGCAGAGCCTTCCCGTCCACGAGGAAACGGGCAGGTGAGCGAGGGGCCGCCTGCCGTGGCGACCGTACCTGACTCCTGGCCGCTCAGCTGGCTTTTGCAGACTCGCTTTGCAAACGCCTCTCCCCTGGGCTGTGTCCCCTTCTTGCCTGAGGGCCTTGTGGGACAGCTGTGGCCTGCTGCGTGATGGGGGCTGCCAGAGGGTGGGGTCTCCCAGAGGGCTCCAAGCCAGGCTCCTGGCACCAGTCCTCCAGCCCATCACCTCCCAGAGCGGTCCACTCCCTCCGCAGGCGTTCATCTAGCTGCGGCCACGCTGCGGGCCTCGTGGGCAGCTGTGAGCAAGGCCCACGGAGCTCACGGCAGAAGTGTTGAGTGTGGTCCGTGCACGGGGCGGGCAGTGCCGGGGCCTTGCTGTTCCTGCTAGGGTGGTCGAGAAGCTTCCCTGAGGCGCTGATCAAGTGTGATAAAGCTCGCCCTGCCTCTCTCTTCCAAGGACGTCTGACATTACGGTTAGGGCCCACCTGAGTGACCCAGGATAATCTCCCG
>NW_011892826.1:0-1589 GCF_000151845.1 Pteropus vampyrus
TTTTTTTAAAAACCGCTTTGTTAAGATGCGATTCACGTACGTGCGACCCACCCGGTTACAGCATTACGTTCCCGGGGTCGTCACTGTATTTTCAGTGGTGTCCAACTCACCATTATCTCACCTTAGAATGTTTTTGTCACCCCCAAAAGAAGCCCCATCCCCCTCCCCAGCCCTCGACACCCATTCACCTACTCTCTGTCCCTGTGGACGTACGTGCCTGTTCTGGATGTTTCACGTAAACGGAATCACACACTGTGTGGCCTTGTGTGTTCGGCGTCTCTCACTGAGCGTCAGTGCGTTCAAGGTCCATCCGTGTCGTGGCGAGTGTCAGTGCCTCCTCCCTTTCACGGCTGAGTGACACTGCCCGTGTGCCCGGGCCACGTGTGTCTCTGCTCATCCGTCCACAGGCGTGGGGGTTGTTTCGCTATGTGGCTGGTAGGAATCCTGCTGCTGCGCACGTGTGTACAGGTTTTTGTGTGGACGTGTGTTTTCATTTCATGTGAGGGTCACGTTAAAGAGCACGTGTTAGAGCTTGTGCTCTCCCAGTCACGCCCCCCTTCCTCCGTTCGACAAGGTGTGAATGCGCCCTTAAAATTACGCAACCACGTATGACTTTGAACTACAGCCGTCAGCAGCCCGGCTCTTTTTCCAGAGTGGAGTCCCGCCAGCCTCTCTCAGCCTTGCCATCCTTCTCTGTTACGGTCCTTCTTGGCTTGGAGTGTCGTGAGCTGAATCTGTTTCCATTTGGACTGAGGTCCCCGAGGACATGGGTGACAGCGCCCATTTCTTTATCCCAGTGCCCAGCTCAGGGCCCCACGTGGAGAATGTTCACCGAATGAATCAACCAACATGGCTGAGTTGCCACTTGCCCCCCGGGGCCCATTCTCACACCTGTCCCGTCACCTCCCTGTTTCAGTGCAGAGGAACATTCTCGACTTCCCCCAGCACGTTTCTCCGTCCAAGGCCATTCGGACAGCCAGCACGGAGGCGGACAAGAAGCTGTCCGAGTTCGACGTGGAGATGAGCATGAGGCAGGATGTGTACCAGAGGGTCGTCTGGCTGCAGGTGGGGACACGGCGGGGACACGGCCTGGCACACGGGCGGTAGGGAGTGGAGCGGGGCCGCATCAGACTGGGAAGGCAGAAAGCTGAGGACGGGGCTGGAGCTGGCCGGGGGTGGCCGCGCAGCGGGAAGGGCTTCGCCCACCCAGCTTTGCCCTTGGACGCGGTTACGATGCAAAACTTTATGTCATGTCAATTTTACTCCAGTTAAAAAGTCATTTAAAAAACGATGAAGGTGAATGGAGAACAGTATGGGAGTCTGGAGCTCCTCACGCTTTCCTGCACCTGCCATGTCACGTCACTTTATCGACCTGCGGGCACCACGGGGGATGGTGTCCCGCCTCCCGCGTGTGCTGAGCGGGGCTGCCTGACGTGCGCTGGGCGACACGGCACGAGTGTGGGTCCTGCCTCCAGCCGCTGCTCTTCACGGCGAGCAGGACCTCCGCTGCCGGTGACGGGGCTCGTGCCTCTCGTCTCGTTCAGGCCCTTGGAACGTGCCCAAGTGGCTGCCTCGCCTGGGGCGGGCCG
>NW_011892826.1:3512-6437 GCF_000151845.1 Pteropus vampyrus
GCCGTGCGCCAGGAATGGGGGCCCAGACCGAATACGTACTTTTATGGTGTCACAGGATCACAGATGGCGTCTCCTGTCCTCCAGCCGGAAACTGGTGCTGGGAGGGCGCCATCCCGGTGCCGTGCTTACCCAGCGGGGCGTCTGCCTTCACCCCGTTGGGCGGGCAGCCCTGGGCCCCCGACAGGCTCACCCTCACCCAGGCATTTCCTGTCCTGTGTGTCCCCGTCTTGCCCACTCCCCCAGATCTGCATCCGTTGTTAACCGTTTCCGGAAACTAGATTTATACCCCGAAGGGACAAATGCCGAGCTGTGTTAGGGTGCCCAGAGCTTAGGCTGCAGACGTCGGGGCTCCCGACTAGGAGGACACGCAGAGCTCCCAGGGGCCCCGGGTCCCGAGGCCGCTCAGTGCAGCAGGCAGGAGCTCGGGCTGCGCCTTCCGCCTCTTCTATGGGGGGGCCTGACCCAGGGGGTCTGAACAGCGACGCCCCTTCCTCACGACCCCTCTCTCCCTCAGAAAATCAAAGGCATCAAGAAGAAGCTGAGTCTGCTGTGCATCGACTTCAACAAGAATCTGAACGAGGACACCACCTCCCTGCCCTTCACGCGGGAGGAGCTAGGTGCGCAGGGTGGGGCGGGGCGGGGCCTCCTGGCCTCCTGGGTGTCAGACCACCTCAGGCCGAGGCTTTTGTACTCAGAGCACTCACTGTTTGGAACCTAAGATTCTAGATCCTTCCTTGGGGAGGGCTGGTGGCTGTGATACAGCCCGCGAGGGCCTCCGATGAGGCTGCGTGTCCTGCCCAGCTCCGTGATCAGTGCGGGGCCCTAGCCCTTGAGACCAGGCTCTGTGAGGCCCACAGCCTTTGCCGGGCCTTCATTGCTCCAGGCCTCCAGGATGGCTGCGCCAGAGACCCCGTGGGCACGCGTTTTCCTGAGCAAGTGCTTATTGATCCGTCCCCGCTGGGCTCTGCTGTCTCCGTTCTCATTCCGTTCCCTGACCCTGACAGCCGGTCCCCCTGCATGGCTCCCAACACCTCAGGATGGCCCACATGTTTCCTGGCCTCAGGGGGATCCCGGGTCTCAAATCCCACAGATGTGTCTGCTCACCCGCACTGGCCGTGGGCCTGCTTTGCCATCGGTTTGTCCAGCCCGGGGGCCTCGCTGTCAGCCTGGACTCTCGTGCAGGCAGCTTGAATCCGCAGCACGTGAGGAGGCGACTGTGCCATGCTCTAGCCGGCCTCAGACGCTGCAGTCGCTGGGGAGGGGTGATGGCAGGGCCCGGCTCCGTCTACAGGTCTGGCTGAGTGAAGTGTGGCACTTTGCTCTGATCATAAAAGAGATATTTGGTGTTAACTTAGGACATCTCTCTATGTCCTTTTTTATTCTTGGATTTTAATCAGTCGATCAGGTGATTCTCTATCAGGTGTCTCCATCGTTACGTTGCCAGTCTTCCCTTCACGATCGATAATTTTTTGCGAGAAGCGTTACGACCCTACTCGGCACATTTGCACCCACGAGCTGTAGAGACGAGTAACTCCCTCGTTCTCTGTCCATTTGTCAGTCGGCTTTACCTCGTAGGTCAGAGCTTTTCTCTTGCCTCCGTGTATTTGTTGATTCACCCATTTGCATCGGTGTGGCCTGCAGGGCGTTTTATTCAGTGGGTGAATCCACCGCTGTCCTCACGTATTTGATGCTAAGACGGCCCTCGTTCGCCCTCGAGGGCTCCTTCTAGTTTGGCATGTCCCTGGTAGTCCCCTTTCTGACACAGGACACTCAGGCTCATTCTGCCCTTCCCCCACGAGGCAGGAGCCCCCGGTGGGCTCAGGCCGAGGCTGATGCACGCGGGTCTCTGGTGGGCAGCCGGGCCAGGAGTGGGGCCAGGTCAGAGGCCGTCGCAGTGCTGGGGGCTGCTGGGACGGAGCACTGGCACTGTCCAGTGGGGGCGCAGTCAGGGCTGCTGGGCAGGTTGTGTCCACCGTGGTGCCATTTACCGAGAAAGGACACAGGAGGAGACGCAGCCCTGGAAGGCCCATGCCGTCCAGGGTCCAGGCAGATGTAGCTCTTGCCCCCATGGGAGTTCCGATACAGATGGTAGCAGGTCCCCAAGGCGGGAGAGTCCTCACGTCTGCCCCTTGGGGTTTGGGCCTGGAGGCGGGTGGCCGGAGTCACTGAGTGCAGGGGGGTGGGCCTGGCGCTCCCGTCGGCTCCCGCGCCCAGCCCACCCCTGCAGCCCCGGCTGCGCGCTGCTCTGTTAAAGCTCCTGGTTTCATTCCCAAAGGAGGACTCCCTGAGGACTTCCTGAACTCCCTGGAAAAGACTGACAACGAGAAGTTCAAAGTCACCCTCAAGTACCCTCACTATTTTCCCCTCCTGAAGAAATGCCACGTGCCCGAGACCAGAAGGAAGGTGGAGGCGGCCTTCAACTGTCGGTGCAAGGAGGTGAGGGATCGCCGGGCCTCTTCCTGTCGGGGCCTTGGAGGGTCGGGCCTGTCCCGTTGGCTCAGTGCCGCGAGTCTCCCAGTATACGCCAGGCCAGGTCCAGTGACAGGCGAGGCCCTCAGCGAGTGCGGTTGCCCCTGGAGACACCCCGCAGACTGGCTCTGACCCGGGCGTGGCTTCAGATGTCCATCCCGCATGGGCACATGTGTTCGTGTCCCACCCCAACGTGGCCCGAATAGGAGCAGGTGGGGGCGGTGGGAGGGGCCCCCTTCGTCCTCTGTGGACACTGCTGCTAAGGGGGCTGGCGGAGAGGAATCACCAGCTGGAGGTCACAGGGTGACATGAGACGCAGGCAGTGAAGTCCTGGGCCCTCCACGTCCGGGGACTGAAGACAGACCACGCCCCAACCATACCCGGATCCTAGATGTGGCCCTGGAACAGGCAGCGCACACAAGCCGGAGTGTGCCTCGTCCAGAGCGGGCCACTGGG
>NW_011892826.1:6487-7005 GCF_000151845.1 Pteropus vampyrus
TGTGGGCGGGCACATAGTGGTGTCTTTTAACGAGTGTTTTCTGGCACTGGTGAACTTCCACCTGCTAACTGTTTTCTTTCACGTTTTGCATTTTTTGTGTCCTGTTGAAGAAATTGTTTGCTAACCCAGGACACTAAGATTTTTATCCTAATTTCTCTTTCTAGAAGTTTTATAGTTTCAGCTCTTCGTGTTAGTCTGCCATCCGTTGTGAGTTCACCGTGTGGGGGGAGGGAAGGGGCCACCTCCTCACCCACCACAGCAGCTCGGGGGTGTGTGCATGGCGCCGGGGCCCGGGGCGCTCCCGCCCCCAGCCCCCTCGTCGGTGCCGGCCCCATCCCTTCTCTTTGCGGTGTGCTTGCGGATTATCTCCCGTACCGGAACATCCTGCCAGCGATCTCATTTTCTTTAGGTCTCTTGTGATACTCATTTATAGCAGTTCTGTTTTACGAAGTCCCCAAAACCGCATTAGCGAGGGCTGAACCCCTCTTCTGGGAGAAACACGGGTCAGGTTCCTGCGC
>NW_011892827.1:0-555 GCF_000151845.1 Pteropus vampyrus
TGTTTTTATTCATTCACCTGTTGATGGACACTTAGGTTGCTTCCATATCTTGGCTACTGTAAATTCTACAGTGAACATATGGATTCACATGTCCCTTCAAAGTCGTGTTTTGGGTTTCTTTGGATAAATACGCAGAAGTGGGATAACTGGGTCTTTCTTTGTCTCTTGTTACAGCCTTTGTTTTAAAGTCTATTTTGTCCAGTGTAAATATTGCCACCCCATACTTTTGTTTGTTTCCATTTTCATGAACTATCTTTTCTATTCCCTCACCCTCAGTCTGTGTGTCTTGTGATCAGAAGTGAGTCTCTCGTAGGCAGCATATGTAAGGGTTTTGTTTTCTTATCCATTCAGTCACCCTGTCTTTTGATGAGAGCTTTTAATCTATTTTCATTTAAAGTAATTGTTGCTAGATATGTAGTTATTGCCGTTTTATTATTCATATTTCTGATCTTTTTTTTCTTCCTCTTTTTAAAGAAGTCCCTTTAACATTTCTTATAATACTGCTTTGGTGTTAATGAACTCTTTTAGCTCTTTCTTTTCTGGGAAGCTCTTTAT
>NW_011892827.1:1855-6152 GCF_000151845.1 Pteropus vampyrus
TCCTCTTTTTAAAGAAGTCCCTTTAACATTTCTTATAATACTGCTTTGGTGTTAATGAACTCTTTTAGCTCTTTCTTTTCTGGGAAGCTCTTTATCTGTCCTTTGATTCTAAATGATAGCTTTGCTGGGTAATCTTGGTTGTAAGTTCTTGCTTTTTATCACTTGGAATATTTCATGCCAGTCTCGTCTGGCTTGCAAAGTTTCTATGGAGAAATAAGCTGACATTCTTATGGGAGCTCCCTTGTAGGTAACTGCTTTTCTCTTGCTACTTATAAAGAGTCTCTTTTTGTCTTTAACCTTTGACATTTTAATTTTGATGTGTCTTGGTGTGGGCCTAATTGAGTTCATTTTTTTTTTTCCCCCATGTTTGAGACTCTGTGCTTCCTTGGTTTGTATGTTTATTTCCTTTAGCCAGGTTAGGAAAGTTTTCAGTCATTATTTCATCAAATACATTCTCAATTTCTTGCTTTCTCTCTTCTTTTGGTACCCATATGATGCGAATTTTGGTATGCTTGATGTCCCAGAGGCCCCTTAAACTATCCTTATTTTTTTGGTTTTCATTCATTCATTCATTCATTCATTCATTTATTTATGCTGTTTTGATTGTGTGTTTTCTGTTACCTTCTCTTCTAAATCACAGATTCGATACTGAATCTGTGAAGAAATAAAGAATGTATTCTTCATTTCTTACTGGTTCTTTTTTATGTTTTCTATCTCCATTTTTATATTTCCTTTCTCTTTGTTGAAGTTCTCACAGAGATCATTGAGCATCCTCATAACCAGTGTTTAGGACTCTGCATCTGGTAGATTGCTTGTCTCCATTTTGTTTCATCCTTTTTCTGACACTTTGTTCTGTTCTTTCATTTGGGACATGCTTTCTCCCCATTTTGGCTGCCTACTTGTGTTTGTTTTTTCGTATTAGGAAGGGCTGCTATATCTCCCAGACTTAGTAGAGTAGCCTTATGTATTAGGTATCCTATGGGGCCCAGTGGCACAGTCTCCCTGGTCACATGAGCTGGGTGCTCCAGGTGTGCCCCTTGTGTGTACCCTCCTTTGTAGTTGAGTCTTGGTTGCTGTTGTCACATCAGTAGGAAGGATTGACTCTCAGGTTGATTGATTGTGAGGACTGGCTGTGACTACATTGGAGGAGCTGTTGTGCAGGGGCTGACCCTGTGGAGCAAGATGGACTTTAGTGGGACTCTGGTGCCTGCTGAGTCTCCCCTTTGGATGTTTCATTTGCAAAAGTGCTTGAGGGATGCTCTGATACCATCTGAAGCTGACCATTGGATGTGTTGGTCTAAGGCCTCTTAGTAGGGCCTCTGGTGCAAACTGAGGTTAGCCGCTGCCTATGGCCTGCCCGAGGCCACTTGGTATGAGCTACAAAGTGACCTGAAGATGATTGCCACTTTTGCTAGCCTTGGAGATGCCTGGGAAAGGCGAAACTACAAAGTGAGGCTAGCTGCCACTAGTACCAGGCTGGGGGCTGCTCAGAAAGAGGTATATGGGGCACACCAAGGCCTAATGCTGCCTATTTGTGGTTTGAGAACCTTTGGGAGATTTTAGGAAAGTCTATAGCATGAGCCAAGACAGGCTGTTTGTAAGCCACTGGAAGCATCATGGGTGGGCCTGAAAGTTGGATGGCATGGGGTCTCAGGGAATCACTAGGGCAGAGTGAATGGTATTAGCCAGGTTGATGGATACTCAGACTTGGAGCCTACCTGCACTTGCAGGTGGGGTGTGGGGAGGGTGGGAGGGCTCAACAAAGCAACAGTGGATTTTGTCCTACTTCTCTCTTGAAGAAAGCCACCCCTCCAGCCCTCGCCCTGAAGCCAGACAATTCGTTTCCTCCCATATGTCCCTGGCACCTTTTGAGCTGCTGCCCTAGCACTGGAGCTCAGAGCGAGTGAGTCCATCAGCGAGTGAGTTCATGTGCAGGCCCTTTAAGAGAAACACCTGGGACTCCTGCAGCTCTCCATTTCACTCAGCCACAACCTCCACTGTTTTCACAGTCAGAAGTTGTGGAGTCTTCTCCTCCCGGCACTGGAACCCTGGGCTGGAGAGCCTGATGTAAGGCTGGGACCTCTCCGCCCTCAGTGGAGACCTCTGCAGCTGCCATATCCCTGCTCATTTTTAACAACCACTTGTGGGTGTAGGACCAGCCCATTTGTGTCCTTAGTTGTAGGACTCCTGCTCATCTAGACTTCAGGTGATTTTCAATGACAGTTGTTCTGTAGTTTAGTTGTAACTTTGATGTGGTCATGAGAGGAGGTGAGCTCAGCATTTACCTATCTTGACTGGAAGCTGTGCATACCTTTTAAATTTTTTATTTTGGAGTTGATTGACTTAATATTGACCTGACTTAAAAATCTAGCCTCTCTTATCTCTCTTTAGGGTCCAATTATGTTGATTTTGTACTTTAAAGGAGAACCACCAAATATGCATGTATCAACTTGATTAGCAGTATATCCTTCACTGTAGTCATGTTTCATCAGTGGTTTTCATTTAAATGCCTCTGTTCTTGCACTTTAAATCAAGAAAAACTAAAGAAAAAATGTATTTTTTCTCATGCAGCATAAGTTATAGAAACAAAGTTTTGCATGTACTTATTTCCATGTGAGTGTCACCTTAGACTTGTTTCTTACAAGATTTATTGTAAAGATTTGTTGAAGTTTTTCTCATAACTTTCAGAAAATCCAAGTATAGTTTCTAGGTATTAGAAAACATCAAGGATTATAGTTGAAGTTAAAACACTGTAGGCATCTCTTTTATTCAGAATTAGAGACGTGAGTATGGGTAATGTTAGATATATATATATATATGACGTAATGTTAAATATAAATACATAATGTCCATCCTCACAACTGTACCTTACCTAAAGTCTTCCTATTTAATGTTAAGGTATAATTTGACCCAATTTATAGTAATTTTAAAAATGAATTTTTTGAAATGTACTTTCTTCTGATGAATGCTTTCTATTTTTAATCAGTGTTATACATATTTATAATTTAAAGTCAGTTCCATAACTGACAAAATACAGTTGCCCCACCTTCCTCCTTCCTCAATTCCTACTCCCTAATTATAGCCACTTTTAACTCTTTACTGTTTCTTTGCGGTATTTGTTTTCACATTCAAAATAATGAGTCTAAACAGCTATTTCTCTATTATTCAGTTTTAGATAGTACTTTCCAAAATAGGAAATCAATGGATATGTACTTAGTTCTCTTAAACTTCTGTACACTCTCCACACTTATTCTTTCAATACTATTTTAAAATAATTTTTGGTTAGATCAGTATTGATTATTAAAGCTGCATAAAGAGAGTCACATTTGAGCCACAGGGTGCAATGTGGATATTACCTTTCTTGTTAGAGTACTTTTTGTTTTCCTAAAGATAACTATCTGGAGTTTTTTGCTTACCTTATTATGCTATGGATCTGTCACATACTTATGCTCACACTGTCAGGAGTATGAATTCTTGGAGACATCCTGCTGACTGTCACCTTTTTGGTTTTTTGGCCTCCTGTGCAGACACAGCCCCCACTTCCTTTTCCTTGGTTTATACCTCTATTAGAGTAGGACATGTCCTCTATTAAACTTTGTAAAAATATGAGAAAGAAACTGAGATGTTGCATGTGAAAAAGTATCTTTATTCTCCTCTCACATTCGTCAAAAAGATAGCTGGAGAAAAAAATATAGGTTGGAATCACTTTTTTTTTAGGATTTTGAAAGCGTTGCTCTCTTTGTCTTCAGCATTCAGTGGTTCTGCGAAGTTCAGTTCCCGTGGATAACCTGAATCTTGATTTCTTGTGTACAGTATGTTGTTTCTGTCCCCACCTTTGGAAGCTTTTTCTCCATGGTGTTTTGAAATATCATGAGTCAGGAATTTAACATGGCTCTCTTTTACGTGTTTTGTTGAGTACTTAATAGGCTATCTAAATCTGTCCTTCACTTCTGAGAAATGTCCTTTAATCATTTCTTTGACAATTCCTCTCCCTCTTTTCTGTTCTCTTAGGAAACAGATGTGGAACATCTTTACTGAGCCTGTAATTTTATCTTCTCACCTTTGTTCTATTTTTCTTCTATTGAGGAGATTTCCTCAGTTTTACCATTTGAATTTTTATTTCTGCTCTCAGATTTTTAATTTTCTAAAATTTTTTGATTTCCAGTATTAATTTTTTAAAATCTATTCTTGTTTTTTGACTAGTATTTTCCACTGCTTCTCTTGATGTCTCATTTAAAACTGACATTTTCTACTTTTCCTATATTGTTTCTGTCACTCCAGTTTTTTTATGTTCCTT
>NW_011892828.1:0-443 GCF_000151845.1 Pteropus vampyrus
GACTCAGTCGCATGGTGATTCAGAGGGGCACTGGGCCTTTCCCAGTCTTTTCTCCATCAGAGTCATACAGAGAGCAAGCGATGAGTTATGTGTGCGCATGCCGGTTGCACACAGTGCTGCTGAAGCTCCCGTTCAGGCTGGCGCATGAACGGGACAGCAAGATCACATGCACCTTGACATGAGGTGCAGGGTCTCGGTCATGTCTTTAAGAACCAAGTCTGGCTCACAGCTGGGCTGCCTACCCCATTAGCACTTAGAGTGGCCACCAGGTGTACCCCCGGCAGCCTGAGCCTGGACACAGTGAAGGCCAGCTCTGCAGCTATGTTGTACATGTTTACGTGTACCCATGGACCCCTTTCCCCGCTCCAGGGTCTGATATTGATGCAGCCCTAAATATTCTCAGCTGGACGTGGTGATTACTGCTGTTCCCTTTAGATTTTACA
>NW_011892828.1:3238-4891 GCF_000151845.1 Pteropus vampyrus
TTCATACTGGGCTTGGTGCACCTGCTGGGGAAACAGGTGGGGCTTGTTGTTAAAGACAGAAGAGAAGGGATTGTTTCGTGTGCCTCCCCCTTCCCCGCCCCCTTGCCGGGTAAAAACTTGGTTACTGTGTTCTCTAATGTTCATGTATTTAAAGTGATTTTTTTTTTTTCTTAAAATGTAACTTCCTCACCTTTTTTCAGATTGGGTGACTCTTTTCTAAAGGTGGTGGGAGTCTCTTGGGAATGGTGTAGCCCTTGGATGGGTCAGGCAGACATGATGGTCATGAGGAGGTGGGCATCAAGACAGAAGTTGTCAGGCTGCCATATTGTTTTTGTACCTGAAATAAAGCCTATTTTGCACTCATTACTGTGCCATTGTGCTGACGAGAAATCTGTATGTGGGATCTATGCTCGGGTCAGAATTCAAATAAAACTCATTTGTAAGAAACCCCTGTGGCTCAGACCTCTGGGCTTTTTATGTTTTTTAAATTGTGGTAAAATACATAGAATGTGAAATTTATCTTCTTAACCATTTTTAAGTGTACGGTTCAGTGGCATCAGGTGTATTCACATTGTTGTGCAACCATCCATCCAGGACTTTTTCGTCTTCCCCTGCCCTTGGCACACACCATTCTACTTTCTGTCTCTGTGAATATGACTACTCTAGGTGCCTCATGTAAATGGAATCATCCAGTATTCGTCCCTTTGTGATGGGCTTATTTCACTGCGTATGATGTCCTCAAGGTTCATTCTTAGTGTATCTTATTAGAATTTCCTTTCTTTTTAAGGCTGAATAATGTTCCATTATCTGTATATAGTACTATATTCAGTTCATTCATTCATCGACACTTGGGCTGCCTCCGCCTTTCGGCTGTTGTGCATAATGCTGCTGTGAGCATGGGTGTGCAGATATCTATTGGAGCTCCTGCCTCCTCTTCTTCTGGATAAATATCCAGATATGGAATTGCTGGATTCATACGATAATACTATTTTCCACAGCAGCTGCACCGTTTCACATTCCCACCAGTGGTGCACAAAGGTTCCAATTTCTCCACATTCTTGCCAACGCTTATTTACTTTATACCCACCCACCCCCCTTTTCGATAGTAGCCATTCTTATGGGCGCCCTCTTGTCTTTGAAGCTTGATCAGTGGGTGGGCTGTGCTGAACTCTGTGGTGGGCACATTTGCAATGCCACAACCCCAGACCCTTATCATCATCTAGGGCCAAGGCTGCAGTATTGTGAGCCTTCCACCAACCTTCTTAAACCAGCTTGTGTTCTCTCTCCCAGCTCTTGCCCTGCTCAGAAATCTTCCTGCCCAGACTGCACCTTTTCCAAGCTCATCTGCCCCCAGTACTCCATTCCAGTCAAATTGTGGGCTGTTGCTCCTCTGTGTCCCCTACCCATGTTCTCCCCATCCTCCTGAGCTCAGTGGATCCCCCCTCTCCACCACACTGGTAAAGTCCCACCTCTAGGGAGATGGTCAAGGCAACAGAGCCATTAGGGGCTAGAGTCTAGGAGTCACCCTACATCACCCTGCCTTTTGTTCTGGCTTGGTTTGCAGGCTGCTGATCTGCCTGTGTGGCCTCTGCCCTAACAGGGCACTCAGCTGTGAGCAGGACACATGAGCCCAGTGGTGTGTCCCCAGAAGTG
>NW_011892828.1:6005-7872 GCF_000151845.1 Pteropus vampyrus
GTTGCTCCTCTGTGTCCCCTACCCATGTTCTCCCCATCCTCCTGAGCTCAGTGGATCCCCCCTCTCCACCACACTGGTAAAGTCCCCCCTCTCCTCTCAACTTGCCTATGCTCCCATGAGAAGAGCAGAGGGTGTACACAGGGGTGAGGGCCAGGTATTAGGTTGGAATCTTGAGACCACACGGTTAAGCAAGCTGCTTAGCCTCTCCGAACCCCAGCCTCATCTGTGAAGTAGTAATGCCACCTGCCTTTCAAAATCGTGAGGCTGACGTGAGACCGTTCATGTAAAGCAGTGACTTGGGCTGGGCACAGGAGCCATTGGGCAGGGCTCTGTGATGGGAAACAGCTTGGCGGTGTCCAGGATCCAAAAAAAAAAAAAAAAAAAGTAGCACCATGGGGGTCAGAGTAGACAGAGGGGAGCTGGGTCAGATAGATAAACCAGAGTTTTCAGTTACACAGTACACACATATTAAGAGTTTCACACAAAAAAAGTTTCACAAAACTATGTTTGAACTATTCCATTTCATGTTTTCTTTAGAAATGCAGGTCCTGACCTGCCAAGTTGACTTCCTGGCCCACTGGTGGGCTGTGTCCTGATTTTGACTACACTAACACAGTCTCACACACCATAGCAGGAAGGAGGTTCTGATTTGCTTTCTAAGTGAGATGGGAGACAGCAGTGGAGGAACAAGATGGGATTGGGTTCAAAAGTTCAGAGTCGAACTAGGGAGATGGTCAAGGCAACGGAGCCATTAGGGGCTAGAGTCTAGGAGTCACCCTACATCACCCTGCCTTTTGTTCTGGCTTGGTTGCAGGCTGCTGATCTGCCTGTGTGGCCTCTGCCCTAACAGGGCACTCAGCTGTGAGCAGGACACATGAGCCCAGTGGTGTGTCCCCAGAAGTGCTCTTGGCCCACCTGGGGCAGGCCCTCCCAGCAGGGGCCCTGAAGCAGCTGCTCCTTCACATCAGTCCGCAGGAGAGCTGGGCTCTGAGCAGGCAGGCCCCCACTGAGGCAGGAGCAGAGCCACACTGCAAGATGGTGTATTTCTAGCCACAACGTGAGCACAAAGCTTTCAGAATGAATTCCACGTGATGTGGCATTTTCAAGCAGCAGGTGGGGTGGGTGGGGTGCTGTGGCCCTCAGAACTGCATCAGGATCATCTGGAGGGTGTGTTTAACAGACTGCTGGCCCCATGCCCAGAGTTTCTGACTCCGTAGGTCTGAGCCGAGGACTAGGAATTTATATTTCTAAAAATTTCCCAGGCGATGCTGACGTTCCTGGTCCAGGGACCACACTTTGAGAATCTTTGGCATAATGAATGACAGTGCCTTGTTCCAAATTCAGATTCCAGCTTTGTGACCTGGGCAAAGTTACTTAACTTTTCTGTGCCTGGCTTGCTTCATCCATGTGGAGCTAATATTTATGCCTGCTCCATAGTATTGCTATATGAATTAAATAGCTTTAATTTACTTAAAGAGTTTTGAATGACTCCTGCACACAATAAGCCAGTGGGCGGGAGCTTTTCATTCATGGTCCTAGTTTACTGGGGAGTGGTAACTTCGTAGCCCCTGCTGAGGACAAGTGTCATAGAACATCAGCGTCACCAGAGGGGCTGGACTCTGTGGGTGTGGAGTCTCCCATTCTTTAGGGGCCGAGAATGTGCCATTTTTAACCATTTCCTCAGGGTTCTGTTTGCTGGTGGGGACCACGCTTTGAGAACCACTGGCCTGGAGGAACTTGCTCTCTTTCTTGCAGAAGCGCCCAAGAGGAAAACGAGTCCTGGGTGTGAGCTCAGGGTAGGGCGGGGGTGGGGGCACTGGAGAATGTCAGGGTCGGCTGACATGAAGGTCACCTAGACCTGAAGAGT
>NW_011892829.1:0-1195 GCF_000151845.1 Pteropus vampyrus
GTGTGGTCGAGTGCATGGAAGAAAGACTCGACGAATGGATGGCTGGGCAGATGAATGGCAGGCAGGAAGGGAAAGGGCAGCCCCAGGTAGACCGTTCTCACTCAGCCCCTCGGCTTGGCATCTTACCTCCTCTAGCTGGGTGCTGTCTTTGGTGGTCTGAAAATTCTGGCTAAGCTCGTCCACTTCTTTTTCAAAGAGGGAGCGTACTTCGCTGAATCCTGAGCTCACCGGTCCCATGAGCTCCTCCAGAATGGATGCCAGGAAAGGTTGCACGTTCTCTGCACAGCTTTTCTCTGCTGGTTGGGCCACCATTGCTGAGGCAGGAAACAGCCAGAAAACCATGACTTATGGCTAAATTGGATTCAAAGCCAGACCAGGGCTGGACAGTGCCCCACAGAGCCACTGAACAGCCAAGGCAAGCTCAAAAGACAGCACAGACCAGCGCAGTGAGTCCTGTGCTAGCATTCGCCAGAATGGAAAACCATTATATGCTTTCAGAATTGGGACAAACAGATTCTCTCTCCTCCCCAACGGTCCCTCTGCCCTGAGACGAACTGCATTTTTTTTGCGTGGTCCCCATAAATACGTAGTGCCTATACAAAAACAAAAACGACAGTGACCCACTTATTTACTGTCACTCGTCACCATTATAAATGCACAGTGTGTCTTCAAAAGACACGATTCATTAAGTTTTTTTTAAATTGAGGTATAATTGATATATAACATTATATTAGTTTCAGGTGTATAACATAGTGATTCACTATTTCTATATAATAACAATTTATTAAGTTTTAATTCTTTTTTCTAATCAGCCAGTATAATTCAATTCCTCTCTCCCCTCCTCAAGAGACTTTTTAAAAACTCAAGTACAGTCTTTTCTTAGGCAAATGGAAACAAATTTCTTTCAGCTTGCCGCCCCACCTCCCACTCCCACCCCCAGTTCTTAAAAAAAAAAACACAATTTTTTCCCCTCATAATCAAAGACAACATGCACAGCAACAAAAAATGTACAGAGCTCAGAAAATCATAAAGGGGGATGAAAAAAAGGTAACTATACTCCCACTTCCCAGAGGCAAATACTGCCCTTTGATTTAGAAGAGGAAGAACATAATAAAGACTCTGAGTCAATAAGTCTGGGTAGGATGTGGAAATCTCATCTTTTTTTTTTTTTTTTTTTTTCAGTGCTAAGGTGATT
>NW_011892829.1:2388-2996 GCF_000151845.1 Pteropus vampyrus
GAGATGTGGGTAACAGGAGACAGGAAACACAATGACTTTTTTTTGTATCTGCCTCTGGAAGGCATCGCGGGAGCAGACACACGCATAGTCAGACACGCACAGTCAGACGCGCACAGTCAGACACGCACAGCTTCGCTGCAGTTACGCCGCCTCCAGACTCCTCTAGGCAGGACCTGTGAGCGGTGCTGGGTGGCATTACGAACAGGGTGGGAAGCGCCCAGGGTAACCCGCCCAGTTAGATTCTAAGTCTCCCGCGTACAGGAATTCGGTCTTCTCTGTCCGCAGCTAAGGCTCCATCGCCGTGCTCAGCAAGACTTAGTAAATACTTTTGATGAAAGAATGAATGAGCGAGTGAGAGAGCGAGTGAATGATCTGAAAACTGACTCTCAAGAAGACTGCTGACAATGACAGATGAGCCAGCGCGCGTTTCGTCTGAAATGACATTCAGTGAGATGTAGGAACGGGGAACAATAGAACTTTATCCTGTAGGACTCCTTAGAGGCCATTTAAGGACTCTTTTGAGAGATGAGGCAAACTTCTTGTAGTCAAGGGCCAGATAGTGAACATTTGGGACTTTGCATTTCCAGCTCCTCAGCTCTGCCCACGTG
>NW_011892829.1:6681-7229 GCF_000151845.1 Pteropus vampyrus
TTCTTTCTGATAACTGATAAACCTCTCTGATAACTGAGATGGTACGAAGCGACCGACAGGTGGGCCGCGTACCCAGCGTGGACACACTGGGCAAACGGATGAGTCACGTCCTGGGCGAGATGGAGACTGCGAGAGATTTCATTACACTACTGAGAACCGCACAATTTCAAACTTAGGAATTGTTTATTTCTGGAATTTTCCACTTAATGTTTCTGGACCATGGTTGACCACAGGTAACTGAAACTGTGGAAAACGAAACCGCAGAAAAGGGGCGAGGGGTTAGGGGGGTGGCGGGGCAACTGTATTTTCGTCTGTATTAATATTCTGTACTAATTACTGTACTAATGGTCTGTCAGGCAAGTTAGTCTAAGACAATTGCTTTGCCTGGACGCTTGCCTAAAATAACCATCGCCACTGAGGGTCTGCCATACTTGTTGTGTGAGTCATGACTACGAAGAGAGTAATGTAACAATGATGAAAATTTGACTACAGGCCCCTAGGGTAGAGGGGGTTAGGACAGTGTTATGATTAAGTTCTTAGCAGACATG
>NW_011892830.1:0-300 GCF_000151845.1 Pteropus vampyrus
TCTGCAAGAGACACTTGGATTCTCCAAGATGTTTGTTGTGATATCATAAGTCCTGTAGCTTCTGGAAAACTCTACTGTGCGCTTGCAACAGGACGCGAGTAAAAGAGGCAAGGAAGTTCTTGGTAATAATGAAAACCATTTGGACCTGGCGGACCACGTTCAAGGTCTCTGGACCCTTCCATGGTCCTCGGACTGCTCATGAGAACCACTGGTGCAGTGATTGAAGCCCAACTGTTGGGAACTTTGGGCAAGTTATTTAACCTCTCCATGCCTCAGTTTTCTTGCTTATAAAATATGGAC
>NW_011892830.1:3215-8336 GCF_000151845.1 Pteropus vampyrus
GGCCCTTCTCTGTCTTCTTGTGCAACCCCTTTGGTGAGGAACAAGCTGGCACAGGATGGTGCCCACAGAAGTATCCATCACTGTGGTTGATGCTGGGATTCTGGGTTGGGCTTCTATCCCCTCAGTTCTCCATTCCCAGCTGACATAAAAATGAAGATTTTTGATGGCCAGGCAGCTCGGCAGATTTCCCCAGCTATATCAGACTCAGAGCTTAGAGATTTGGGGAGAAGCTCCAGCATACTCCTAAACTTCTAGAGAATGGATCAGAGCTCTGAGGATTGCTATGCATCATCCCTGTGTCTGGTTCGCTTTTCCCTGCACAGTGAGAGGCAGACATAGTGATAATTGCTAAGATGTATTAAGTTCTTAGTCTGGTGCTTGCACAGCACTAAAGGGCTCCATACCTTAATCCCCACAATAAACCTATGAGATGGGAATTATGGGATTCCCCATTCAATGGCTTAGAGCAGTGCTTATCAAAGTACAGTCCCCATACCTGCAGCATCGGCATCACATGGAAATTTGTTAGAAATGCAAATTCTCAGGCCCCACCGGCCTTAGAACGAGAGACGGGGGCCCAGGGCGGCAGAGCAGCAGGCGGCAGACCCAGGATTCAGACCCCGTTCTGACTGCTCTGTAGCTCACAGTCTGCTGTGCTGCCTGTATCCTGCAGTCTCTGTGTCCCTTCTGTGTGGGCGATCATGCCCTAGAGAGGCTGAAAGGGATTTCAAAAGGACAGCATATTCTCTACAGCACTCTTTCTAACTGGGAAAGATTGGGAATGGCCTAAGTGTCCGCCAGCACCCGGCTGGTTAGATAAACTACGGGGCATCCACGTGACAGAAGGTCGTGCAGCTTTCCACAGAAGATAAATGGGAAAGCTTCTTATATATTGCTATGGAATGGCCTCCATATTACAATATTAAGTAGTAAAGAGCAAAATGCAGAATGATATATATTATAGAAAGCTACCATTTGTTAAAAAAGGAGAGAGTATGGAAACACATTTGTTTACACACACACGCGCACACACACACACACACGCACACATCTCTGAAAGAGAGTTAACACCTGGCGACATGGAGAGCCTCTTGAGGTGATAAGGAATGGAGTCCTGTAGGAGGGGAATTTTTCATATATGCTTTTGTGTGAATCACCTACTCATATGATCAATAGAATACAATTAAAATTTAGAAGGAGAAAAGGGCAAGTGGGAGCCTGTGAGAGAGGCAGGGAGATAAGGACCAGGAAGCTTGAGGGCTTATAAAATGCCAGGCCCTAAGCTAAATTCTTTACGAGCGTCATTTCCTTTAATCTCCTCAATAACCCTGTGAGATGGTTACTATTACTAATCCCCAAGTTGTTGACATGAAAACAGGGTTACGGAAAGATTGCGTGATTTTCTCTGAGTCACAGAGCTGGTTAGTGGCAGAACTGGGATTTGAACCTATCACTGTATGACTCCAGAACCCAAGCTCTAAATTACTATAGTATATATTCTTTTATATATTCATTCATTTAAATGACGAATATATAAAAGTTAAATAAATTATTAAGTGAATCATTTAAATGAATATATATATTAATTTAAAACTCCTAACTCCCTTTGGAGGAAGTTATGATTTTTCCCTCTTTGTAAATAAGGAAATAGAAGTCCAGAGAGGTTAGGTTCCTTGCCCGAAGTCACACAGCCAAAGCATGACCAACTAGAAAAAGAATCCCTAGAAAGGAGGAATGACTGTTGGGACCTGTAGTTCCAAGTTCCCAGTAGAAGAGACTCCACCTCAATAAACTAGAGGTGAAAGACTATAATTTCCACATTTATGGACAATGTCCACCATGTTGGCTGTCAATTTCCACATTTATGGACAATGTCCACCAGTGTCTGGTGCATGCTGAGTGCCTGAAATTTTTGGAAAGAAGAGAGGGAATGAGGAATAGCTGACCAGTGCTCACCCCTGGAACGGGTGATCAGCTAGGCCAGATGGGCAAATCGAAGCCTAGAGATGGGGAGGGGCTTGCTTAAACTGGTTCGGTAAGGAGTTCTAAGGAGATTGGACATGAGAGTAAAGTTTTTTAATGATCCACTTACCTTGGGAATTGTCGTGATTTCTTTCTGCTCCTCCCACCCCCAATGAGAATGGAAAAGGACAGGAATCAGCCGTTTTGATTGGGGTAGGAGGAAATAAGCCATTGCAATGTTAGGTCCTGTGGGGAGAAGGGTCCCTCAGCAATTGCGGGGTAAAAGGAGGCCGTGGGTATAAGAAAGAAGCTCAAATGGAGGCAGCTGAGATACGGATGAAAGGCCAGTAGATTAGAAGTCAAGGGACCTGGGTTCTCGTCTCAGCTCTTCCTCTTACTAGCTATGTGGTGCGGGCAAGTCATTTCACCTCTCTGACCCTTAGCGTCATCATTTATAAATAGCAGGATTATCGTGGGACCCACATAAGAAATCATGCTACAAAATAAATGAAACAAAATGTTAACATGGGGAGTTATTAAGGACACACAACCATGCTGGTGAAAAACAATACATGCTAGACAGCTTGCCTGTCACCAACAATGCCAAGTGTAGTGTGGAGCTGAATCCATTTAGGTCTCTCTTACTTATTAAAGGGGAATTACCTGTCCCGTCTCCTCCTGAGGCTTTTACAGACCTCACTTCCATTAGGGTAGCACTTACCACATTCCTTGCTTAGTTGTCTGCCTCCCTCACTAACAGCTAATTGAGGGCAGTAACCAAGCATTATCATTACTTAATCCTTAAACCTAGGACACAGTGGTAGTGATGCATGGATGGATGGATGAATAAAGGATAGATGGGTGGGTGGATAGATGGATGAACGGATGGGTGGCTGGACAGCTGAATAGTTTTAGATCCCAGAGGAAAGACCATTCTGATCCTAAGATAACCCTTCTCAGAGAATGTAGTTTTGGACTGAGCCTCTCAGGATCGGTAGGATTCCAGCAGGGTAAGAACAAGAGGTTAGAAAGTTAGAAAGGAGGAAGTGTTTGGGGGATGTGAGGACAAGCTAAGCAAAGGCCCGATACAGGAAAGTTCAAGGTGCTAGGCAATAGTTGTAAGTGGTCTGAGGTCAATGGAGCACAAAAAGGGCTGTGGCCTAAGATGCAGCTGCAAAAGTAGAAGCCAGCTATGGCAGGCCTTGAAAGTTGGGCAGAGGTATCTGGATTCTTCCATCCTGCAGGCAGTGGGGCATCAGAGAAAGTTTCGTAAGGGAGGAGTGACCTGCTGTGCCCTGCGCTCACTGGTGGCAGGCCAGGGCCTGGCTCTGGGAGGAGGCCCCACCTCTTCCCGCTGTCTGCTAGGCCTTCCAGAAAAGCTGCCGCGACTGGGGTCAGAAAGGTTCCCAGGCAGGCCGAGCAGCTGCACACAGGCACCTCTGCCTCCCACTGTGCTCCGGGGCCAGATATAGGACGCTGTGGATCCTCCTGCAAGGAAGTCCTCTTCCTAAGGAGTGGCTGGAGTGGACACTAAGCCTCCCAGGTGTCCATCCAGCAAGATTTACCCTCCCCATTCCCCAAAGCATACCAACGGGGCTGCCTTGGCTCTGGGTTCAAGTGCTGGCTCTCCTAGTAACCATGTAACTTGGGCTAGTCCTTGCCTGTCTCTCACAGGCCTTGCATTTCACAACTCCAGGAAGTAACATTCACATGGAATACAATGAAATGATGCCCCAGAGTTGCACAACCCAGCAGCCCTGCCTCTAATCTCAGTCTCTTCAGCCATATAACAAGTGAGGACAGAGGTTGGAGTGGGTCATCTCCGAGGGCTATTCCAAGCCTCACCTTGCAGCAGTCTGAACAGGTAGTGGGGCTTTGGGGCTGCAGGAGGGATGGAGCCAAGGCCTTTGCCCAATGCCAGAGATGGGAAGAGAGAAGGTGTAGGAGCTGGTGGACAGGCAGTCCCCAGAAGCAATGGTGACCTCCTCCGCCCAGAGCCAGACCTAGATTTGCATCACTGACCCCATCTCTACTCTTGTTTCCAGCTGTGTATAATCTAACCTCTATAGCCAGGTTTACTGCAGGAATACACCAAGGAGAAAAAAATGCATACCTCACAGGGTTATTGTGAGCATTTAAAGCAACTAGCAGAATGCCTGGCCCCCCAAAACAGCTCAGTAAACATTAGGTTCACCACTATTTTCGTGCTATTTTGTAAAACAACTTAAATGTATCTGCTTTCAGAGATTCTCACTCTGACCTACCTCGAGATCACAATAAGACCTATAAGGGGTGGCCCCAGAGCACAACTCAGATGTCTACTTACCAGAGCACTAAAGGGATTCTGGAGAGCGAAACAAAGAAAAGCAGGACACCTCACCTTCCCACAAACAGAATGACCTCAATCCTCCGATGAAGTCTAGAGAGGTGGAGATGGCTACCTGTGGAATTTGACCAAAGCTTAAGTTAAAGCAATGAAGCACTAACTGTGAAATTTTAATGCACAGATGGTTTATCGTTCTGGACACCCTCCAAGTCAGGCTCTGTGAGTGGTATACATAACATCTAGTCCTTGAACTAGACCCACCTCAACTTTCTAACTTTCCATGGAGCGATCAGAAGGAATGAGCAGGGAAGGCTCATGGCCTGGGTATTTTGCTGACTGTCTTCTGGGAGTCACTAACACCCTGCTGAGGAACAGAGTCCAGCCCCGCCTTGCCCTGCCCTGCCCTGCCCTGCCCAGGCTGCTAGATGAAAGGAAGGGCCAGGTGTGGCACCCAAAGGCAGAGAAGAGAGCTCCATCTGGACCCAGAAGAGTCTTAGAGCAGGAAATCCAGCAGGCAAATTCACCAGATATGGCTCCTCAGACTTTTCTACATTTTCAAATGTTATATATTTCTTCCATAATTAGAAAAATCACATTATATATTAAAAACCTTTACTGAGCTGCTCTGAAATTCTTAACACATCGCCTCTAATCCTGCCCCTGCCACCAAGAGGCATCTAAATAATGCTGAGCAAGTCACTCCCTGACCCCAAGCCTCAGTTTCCATAGATGTACAGTAAGTGGGGATTCCCTCCTCTTCTAACAGCCCGTACCTATCAAATTGGCGCCAACATCAGCGTAGTGGGATTTATAGATGCCTTTGCTTTTTGCTC
>NW_011892831.1:0-2241 GCF_000151845.1 Pteropus vampyrus
CTCTATTAGCCCTTGAGACTTGTTTAGATTATGGGATAAACAATGGTAACTATTGTTTTCTTCCTTGAGGGGCCAATCAGATTAGAAAATAAAGTTTATTCAAAGTCTGCTTTTCTTTACAGTCATAATATTCTTCTCTACGAGGATGGACATGCTGTGGTGGCAGATTTTGGAGGTGAGATTTCCGTGACTAATAACCCAAATGATATCACTTTCTTTCTTCCTTCCTAGTTTGTGCCTAATATTGTATGACAAATATAGAAATAGATTTCACCATACCAGCTGTACTTCTCTAAGTCATTCAAATTGCAATGACCCTGATATTTAAAAGTATATCTTTTTTTTTCAGTTTCCTCCCTTTAATATCCTCAGCTAAAAGAAAGGAAGTGAGAATTTAAATAAGATAGAGATTTCTTAGGGTTTCAAAACTTTAGCCGTAATTTTTGACCTTGGTTTTAAGTTATTTCCTGTGACATGAATTTCTTTTCTATTTCTCTTAGAATCGAGATTTCTACAGTCGCTGGATGAGGACAACATGACAAAACAACCTGGGGTTTGCTGCTGCTTGTGTTCCCTATAATCATGAAACAATTAAAATGTGTAAACTCAGCGTGAGAGGAAGTGAGATGAGAGCAGCTTTAAATGGACGAAATGTCATTGTCTCGGGGCAGGATTATGTTTTATGTTTTTATTTTCAGTAAACCCTCAAAAGAACTATTTCAAGGCTCTACCAGAGAAATAATGGATAAAATAATACAGAATTTTTTCAAATATAACTGAAAAGTACATGGCAGGCATAGATAATTGGCTTTCATATTTAGGTCTCCTTGTTAAGTAGTGCAGTTAACATTTAATAGGTAACTAACTATAAAATTTGTAGTTCATCAGCATCTATTAATGATTCATTTTCCACTTTAACATTATAAGTCAATAGGTGGTATAGTCAAACATTAATGTTTAAGTAAAATGTAAATTATAACATCTGAAGCAAGCATAATGTAGATGCAAAAAGTCTACAATTAAATTCATCACCTAACCTCTCCTTCACTTCCCCTTCTTCCCAAGAAAGTACACTTCTCTTTCTGCATTACCTGTGTTATTTAATTACCCAAGCTTGAGTAATTTTTTTATTCCTTCCTTTTCTTGCTTCCACTGACACACTACTCAATCACTTTTTCTGATTTTCTAAGTGTTTCTTTTTTTAAAAAATTTCATCCCAACCTCTCGTTTTCCACTGCCTCAGTTCAAGTACTCATCATCTCTTTTCTGGATTGTTGCAATAGGTTTCTGACTCCAGCCCTCTCTTTTAGTTCCTTTTTTGCAACATTGCCTAGGGCTCCTGTTCTGACAATTTACCTCCTCCTATAAACAAAACCATCAGCAATGCCCACTGCCCACAAACCAAAATCCAAATTCCTTTGCCTGGTAGCCTCCTGCCTTTCCCAGTCTGCCCTCAGGGCACCTCTGTGACCTTCTGTCCTATGATGAGTTCTCTCAAGTTCCCTATGTACTGGCACACAAGCCGTGGCCATCCCCCTAACATGCCATTCACTTTCATATCCCTGTGACTCTGCCAGTGTGGCTTTCTCTGCCTGGAAAGCCCTCCACTGCACCTCGCCTGGAGGAAGTCTCCTTATCTTGCAAGGCCCAGGAAGTTTTATCTATTTAAGTACCTTTCCTCCCACAACTTGCCAACCCTTCCACCTCCTCCCCATACACTCATCCCTCTGTGTTTTTGTAGCACTTTGCATGGCTGGTTTGCACTCTTATTCATTCAACAAACATTTATTGAAGGCTGACCATCATGTGTCAGGCATTGTCCAAAGGGGCAAGTATGCAAAACATAGATAAAAGCTTAGTTCTTGATCTCAAGGAGCTCGTTTTCTAGTGAGGAAAACATAATAATAGGCGATAGATTTAAAGCAGTATGGAGGTTCAGTGATAAGGTGTGGCAAAGCATCATGGGAGCTCAGATGGGATGAATAGAAATTAGTCAGATGTGGGAAAACAGAAAGGGGTGCCAGGCAGAGTGAACAAGACACAGGGGTGAATAAGAAATATCAGACTTCCTGGGGGAACTTTCAAAAGCTTGACATTATTGGCACGTACTCTGTAAGGAAGAGAAAGTGAGAGATCGAGTTAGAGAAGAAAGCAAAAACAACATCGTGGACCTTGTTGTTATCCAAGTAGGATTATTCATGCTGATTTCTCCAGTTAGATTCCATTTATTTGTTCAACAAA
>NW_011892831.1:4571-6254 GCF_000151845.1 Pteropus vampyrus
AACTTGACCAACACTGCCACTTGTAATGTCTTGCTCTGACATACTGCTGTCTCCTTATTCCTTAGAATTTTCATTCTGATGCAAAGAGTATATTTTAAAAATCAAGTATAATTTTAGAATTACTGTGGTATTTTTCATGAGTGAGAATACATCTCCCTTCCCCTCACCTCCTGTGTCAATCCATTCACCTCTTCCTGTTGATTTTATGTCCTAAATACATCTTGGATTTACCCACTACTTACCCTCCTAGCTCAAGCCACCATCTTTATCATTTAAACTACTGCAATAGTCTTTTTTTAAATCAAGTTTATTAAAGTACAACTTATACAATAAAATTTACCATTTTAAAAGTTCAATGAGTTTTAATAAATATATAGAGTTGTGTGTCCAAAACTAAAATCGCAATATAGACCATTTCCATCACTTCAAAAAATTTTGTGGTGCTACTGTAGAGTTAATCCACTTTTCCCACCTCCAGCCCCTGGCAATCATTGATATGATTTCTGTACCTATAGCTTTGTATTTTTCAGATGAAAGTGTGTTGTTATAGTCATCAGTAATTAATTCTTTTTCATTCCTGTATGATATTCCATTACGTTAATAAACCTTGCTTTATTTATGCATTCACAGGTTAATGATCATTTGAGTTATTATCACTTTGGGGCCATTATGAATAAAATCACTGAAACCATTCAGGTCATTATATGGATGTTTTCATTACTCTTAGATAAATACATAAGAGAAGGGATTACTAGATCTTATGGTAAGAGTTTTTCCAAGGCATTTGCACCATGATGGATTCCTACTAGCAGTGTAGGAAAATTCCATTTGCTCCATATCCTTGCCAGCCCTTTTTCATTGTCTATTTAACGTAAAATATTAGCCATTTGATTAAGTGTATAATGATAAATCAATGTGGTATTATTTTTTATTTCTCTAATAACTAAAGGTGTTGATAATCTTTTCATGTGTTTATTTGCTGTTCACATCTCTTTCTTTGGTGAAGAGTTTGCTTGAATTGTGTTATTATTTAGTTGTAAGAGTTCTTAGATTCTAGATAGAAGTCTTTCATCTACTTTGTGTTTTGAAGATATTTGTCTCTAGTCTGTGGCTTGCCTTTCCATTTTCTTAGTGATATTTTCCAAACAGCAGCAGTTTTTAATTTCAGTAAAGTCAAGCTTTTAAATCAAATTTTTGTATATTCTGTCTAAAACATTCTTGCCTCACTCAAGGCTATGAAGATTTATTCCTATGTTTTCTTACAGAAGTCTTATAGGTTTAGATTTTATAAGATCCATTTGAGTTTTAATTGAGCAATGGGTTATGTTTTCATTCTTTTGTTAAATTTATTGCCTTGTTTTTTAATACAGATTCCCAGTTTTTTCAATTTTTCCAACAAATGATTTGTTGGAAAAACTTTCCTGTCTCCTGTCTCCTTAAATGGTAATTTTGTTAAAAATCAGTTGACCAGATCTCTGTGTATCTATTTCTGGACTCTATTCTCTTCTGCTTATATTTGTCTACCCTTATACCACTACCATACTATTGGTAGGTTACAGCAAGTCTTGACAATATAAGACCTCCAACTTTGCTCTTTTTTGTAAAATTGCTTTGGCTAGTCTAGGGTTTTTGCTCCTTTATATACATTTTTGAACCAGCTTTTTGTTTCTACAAAAAAAAAAA